>NW_027638760.1:0-94000 GCF_951216825.1 Electrona antarctica
GATCGTATAGTGGTTAGTACTCTGCGTTGTGGCCGCAGCAACCCCGGTTCGAATCCGGGTCACGGCATTGCGAATACAATGTCACGGCACAAGGGCTGTGTTTTGGCTTTGTGGGGAGGCCATAGCTGCATGGTGACAACTCAGCAAAGTATATTTAAACAATGAAAAAAGTTAAAAACAAAAGCACATATTCTGGAGAGGTCAGGTGTTCAGGAACAGGCCCTGGTAGCTCGCCGTGATCGTATAGTGGTTAGTACTCTGCGTTGTGGCCGCAGCAACCCCGGTTTGAATCCGGGTCACGGCATTGCGAATACAATGTCACGGCACAAGGGCTGTGTTTTGGCTTTGTGGGGAGGCCATAGCTGCATGGTGACAACTCAGCAAAGTATATTTAAACAATTAAAAAAGTTAAAAACAAAAGCACATATTCTGGAGAGGTCAGGTGTTCAGGAACAGGCCCTGGTAGCTCGCCGTGATCGTATAGTGGTTAGTACTCTGCGTTGTGGCCGCAGCAACCCCGGTTCGAATCCGGGTCACGGCATTGCGAATACAATGTCACGGCACAAGGGCTGTGTTTTGGCTTTGTGGGGAGGCCATAGCTGCATGGTGACAACTCAGCAAAGTATATTTAAACAATGAAAAAAGTTAAAAACAAAAGCACATATTCTGGAGAGGTCAGGTGTTCAGGAACAGGCCCTGGTAGCTCGCCGTGATCGTATAGTGGTTAGTACTCTGCGTTGTGGCCGCAGCAACCCCGGTTCGAATCCGGGTCACGGCATTGCGAATACAATGTCACGGCACAAGGGCTGTGTTTTGGCTTTGTGGGGAGGCCATAGCTGCATGGTGACAACTCAGCAAAGTATATTTAAACAATGAAAAAAGTTAAAAACAAAAGCACATATTCTGGAGAGGTCAGGTGTTCAGGAACAGGCCCTGGTAGCTCGCCGTGATCGTATAGTGGTTAGTACTCTGCGTTGTGGCCGCAGCAACCCCGGTTCGAATCCCGGTCACGGCATTGCGAATACAATGTCACGGCACAAGGGCTGTGTTTTGGCTTTGTGGGGAGGCCATAGCTGCATGGTGACAACTCAGCAAAGTATATTTAAACAATGAAAAAAGTTAAAAACAAAAGCACATATTCTGGAGAGGTCAGGTGTTTAGGAACAGGCCCTGGTAGCTCGCCGTGATCGTATAGTGGTTAGTACTCTGCGTTGTGGCCGCAGCAACCCCGGTTCGAATCCGGGTCATGGCATTGCGAATACAATGTCACGGCAAAAGGGCTGTGTTTTGGCTTTGTGGGGAGGCCATAGCTGCATGGTGACAACTCAGCAAAGTATATTTAAACAATGAAAAAAGTTAAAAACAAAAGCACATATTCTGGAGAGGTCAGGTGTTTAGGAACAGGCCCTCGTAGCTCGCCGTGATCGTATAGTGGTTAGTACTCTGCGTTGTGGCCGCAGCAACCCCGGTTTGAATCCGGGTCACGGCATTGCGAATACAATGTCACGGCACAAGGGCTGTGTTTTGGCTTTGTGGGGAGGCCATAGCTGCATGGTGACAACTCAGCAAAGTATATTTAAACAATTAAAAAAGTTAAAAACAAAAGCACATATTCTGGAGAGGTCAGGTGTTCAGGAACAGGCCCTGGTAGCTCGCCGTGATCGTATAGTGGTTAGTACTCTGCGTTGTGGCCGCAGCAACCCCGGTTCGAATCCGGGTCACGGCATTGCGAATACAATGTCACGGCACAAGGGCTGTGTTTTGGCTTTGTGGGGAGGCCATAGCTGCATGGTGACAACTCAGCAAAGTATATTTAAACAATGAAAAAAGTTAAAAACAAAAGCACATATTCTGGAGAGGTCAGGTGTTCAGGAACAGGCCCTGGTAGCTCGCCGTGATCGTATAGTGGTTAGTACTCTGCGTTGTGGCCGCAGCAACCCCGGTTCGAATCCGGGTCACGGCATTGCGAATACAATGTCACGGCACAAGGGCTGTGTTTTGGCTTTGTGGGGAGGCCATAGCTGCATGGTGACAACTCAGCAAAGTATATTTAAACAATGAAAAAAGTTAAAAACAAAAGCACATATTCTGGAGAGGTCAGGTGTTCAGGAACAGGCCCTGGTAGCTCGCCGTGATCGTATAGTGGTTAGTACTCTGCGTTGTGGCCGCAGCAACCCCGGTTCGAATCCGGGTCACGGCATTGCGAATACAATGTCACGGCACAAGGGCTGTGTTTTGGCTTTGTGGGGAGGCCATAGCTGCATGGTGACAACTCAGCAAAGTATATTTAAACAATGAAAAAAGTTAAAAACAAAAGCACATATTCTGGAGAGGTCAGGTGTTTAGGAACAGGCCCTGGTAGCTCGCCGTGATCGCATAGTGGTTAGTACTCTGCGTTGTGGCCGCAGCAACCCCGGTTCGAATCCGGGTCATGGCATTGCGAATACAATGTCACGGCACAAGGGCTGTGTTTTGGCTTTGTGGGGAGGCCATAGCTGCATGGTGACAACTCAGCAAAGTATATTTAAACAATGAAAAAAGTTAAAAACAAAAGCACATATTCTGGAGAGGTCAGGTGTTTAGGAACAGGCCCTGGTAGCTCGCCGTGATCGTATAGTGGTTAGTACTCTGCGTTGTGGCCGCAGCAACCCCGGTTCGAATCCGGGTCACGGCATTGCGAATACAATGTCACGGCACAAGGGCTGTGTTTTGGCTTTGTGGGGAGGCCATAGCTGCATGGTGACAACTCAGCAAAGTATATTTAAACAATGAAAAAAGTTAAAAACAAAAGCACATATTCTGGAGAGGTCAGGTGTTCAGGAACAGGCCCTGGTAGCTCGCCGTGATCGTATAGTGGTTAGTACTCTGTGTTGTGGCCGCAGCAACCCCGGTTCGAATCCGGGTCATGGCATTGCGAATACAATGTCATGGCACAAGGGCTGTGTTTTGGCTTTGTGGGGAGGCCATAGCTGCATGGTGACAACTCAGCAAAGTATATTTAAACAATGAAAAAAGTTAAAAACAAAAGCACATATTCTGGAGAGGTCAGGTGTTTAGGAACAGGCCCTGGTATCTCGCCGTGATCGTATAGTGGTTAGTACTCTGCGTTGTGGCCGCAGCAACCCCGGTTCGAATCCGGGTCACGGCATTGCGAATACAATGTCACGGCACAAGGGCTGTGTTTTGGCTTTGTGGGGAGGCCATAGCTGCATGGTGACAACTCAGCAAAGTATATTTAAACAATGAAAAAAGTTAAAAACAAAAGCACATATTCTGGAGAGGTCAGGTGTTCAGGAACAGGCCCTGGTAGCTCGCCGTGATCGTATAGTGGTTAGTACTCTGCGTTGTGGCCGCAGCAACCCCGGTTCGAATCCGGGTCACGGCATTGCGAATACAATGTCACGGCACAAGGGCTGTGTTTTGGCTTTGTGGGGAGGCCATAGCTGCATGGTGACAACTCAGCAAAGTATATTTAAACAATGAAAAAAGTTAAAAACAAAAGCACATATTCTGGAGAGGTCAGGTGTTCAGGAACAGGCCCTGGTAGCTCGCCGTGATCGTATAGTGGTTAGTACTCTGCGTTGTGGCCGCAGCAACCCCGGTTCGAATCCGGGTCACGGCATTGCGAATACAATGTCACGGCACAAGGGCTGTGTTTTGGCTTTGTGGGGAGGCCATAGCTGCATGGTGACAACTCAGCAAAGTATATTTAAACAATGAAAAAAGTTAAAAACAAAAGCACATATTCTGGAGAGGTCAGGTGTTCAGGAACAGGCCCTGGTAGCTCGCCGTGATCGTATAGTGGTTAGTACTCTGCGTTGTGGCCGCAGCAACCCCGGTTCGAATCCGGGTCACGGCATTGCGAATACAATGTCACGGCACAAGGGCTGTGTTTTGGCTTTGTGGGGAGGCCATAGCTGCATGGTGACAACTCAGCAAAGTATATTTAAACAATGAAAAAAGTTAAAAACAAAAGCACATATTCTGGAGAGGTCAGGTGTTCAGGAACAGGCCCTGGTAGCTCGCCGTGATCGTATAGTGGTTAGTACTCTGCGTTGTGGCCGCAGCAACCCCGGTTCGAATCCCGGTCACGGCATTGCGAATACAATTTCACGGCACAAGGGCTGTGTTTTGGCTTTGTGGGGAGGCCATAGCTGCATGGTGACAACTCAGCAAAGTATATTTAAACAATGAAAAAAGTTAAAAAACAAAAGCACATATTCTGGAGAGGTCAGGTGTTTAGGAACAGGCCCTGGTAGCTCGCCGTGATCGTATAGTGGTTAGTACTCTGCGTTGTGGCCGCAGCAACCCCGGTTCGAATCCGGGTCATGGGATTGCGAATACAATGTCACGGCAAAAGGGCTGTGTTTTGGCTTTGTGGGGAGGCCATAGCTGCATGGTGACAACTCAGCAAAGTATATTTAAACAATGAAAAAAGTTAAAAACAAAAGCACATATTCTGGAGAGGTCAGGTGTTTAGGAACAGGCCCTGGTAGCTCGCCGTGATCGTATAGTGGTTAGTACTCTGCGTTGTGGCCGCAGCAACCCCGGTTCGAATCCGGGTCACGGCATTGCGAATACAATGTCACGGCACAAGGGCTGTTTTTTGGCTTTGTGCGGAGGCCATAGCTGCATGGTGACAACTCAGCAAAGTATATTTAAACAATGAAAAAAGTTAAAAACAAAAGCACATATTCTGGAGAGGTCAGGTGTTCAGGAACAGGCCCTGGTAGCTCGCCGTGATCGTATAGTGGTTAGTACTCTGCGTTGTGGCCGCAGCAACCCCGGTTCGAATCCGGGTCATGGCATTGCGAATACAATGTCACGGCACAAGGGCTGTGTTTTGGCTTTGTGGGGAGGCCATAGCTGCATGGTGACAACTCAGCAAAGTATATTTAAACAATGAAAAAAGTTAAAAACAAAAGCACATATTCTGGAGAGGTCAGGTGTTCAGGAACAGGCCCTGGTAGCTCGCCGTGATCGTATAGTGGTTAGTACTCTGCGTTGTGGCCGCAGCAACCCCGGTTCGAATCCGGGTCATGGCATTGCGAATACAATGTCACGGCACAAGGGCTGTGTTTTGGCTTTGTGGGGAGGCCATAGCTGCATGGTGACAACTCAGCAAAGTATGTTTAAACAATGAAAAAAGTTAAAAACAAAAGCACATATTCTGGAGAGGTCAGGTGTTTAGGAACAGGCCCTGGTACCTCGCCGTGATCGTATAGTGGTTAGTACTCTGCGTTGTGGCCGCAGCAACCCAGGTTCGAATCCGGGTCATGGCATTGCGAATACAATGTCACGGCACAAGGGCTGTGTTTTGGCTTTGTGGGGAGGCCATAGCTGCATGGTGACAACTCAGCAAAGTATATTTAAACAATGAAAAAAGTTAAAAACAAAAGCACATATTCTGGAGAGGTCAGGTGTTCAGGAACAGGCCCTGGTAGCTCGCCGTGATCGTATAGTGGTTAGTACTCTGCGTTGTGGCCGCAGCAACCCCGGTTCGAATCCGGGTCATGGCATTGCGAATACAATGTCACGGCACAAGGGCTGTGTTTTGGCTTTGTGGGGAGGCCATAGCTGCATGGTGACAACTCAGCAAAGTATGTTTAAACAATGAAAAAAGTTAAAAACAAAAGCACATATTCTGGAGAGGTCAGGTGTTCAGGAACAGGCCCTGGTAGCTCGCCGTGATCGTATAGTGGTTAGTACTCTGCGTTGTGGCCGCAGCAACCCCGGTTCGAATCTGGGTTACGGCATTGCGAATACAATGTCACGGCACAAGGGCTGTGTTTTGGCTTTGTGGGGAGGCCATAGCTGCATGGTGACAACTCAGCAAAGTATATTTAAACAATGAAAAAAGTTAAAAACAAAAGCACATATTCTGGAGAGGTCAGGTGTTCAGGAACAGGCCCTGGTAGCTCGCCGTGATCGTATAGTGGTTAGTACTCTGTGTTGTGGCCGCAGCAACCCCGGTTCGAATCCGGGTCATGGCATTGCGAATACAATGTCACGGCACAAGGGCTGTGTTTTGGCTTTGTGGGGAGGCCATAGCTGCATGGTGACAACTCAGCAAAGTATATTTAAACAATGAAAAAAGTTAAAAACAAAAGCACATATTCTGGAGAGGTCAGGTGTTTAGGAACAGGCCCTGGTATCTCGCCGTGATCGTATAGTGGTTAGTACTCTGCGTTGTGGCCGCAGCAACCCCGGTTCGAATCCGGGTCACGGCATTGCGAATACAATGTCACGGCACAAGGGCTGTGTTTTGGCTTTGTGGGGAGGCCATAGCTGCATGGTGACAACTCAGCAAAGTATATTTAAACAATGAAAAAAGTTAAAAACAAAAGCACATATTCTGGAGAGGTCAGGTGTTCAGGAACAGGCCCTGGTAGCTCGCCGTGATCGTATAGTGGTTAGTACTCTGCGTTGTGGCCGCAGCAACCCCGGTTCGAATCCGGGTCACGGCATTGCGAATACAATGTCACGGCACAAGGGCTGTGTTTTGGCTTTGTGGGGAGGCCATAGCTGCATGGTGACAACTCAGCAAAGTATATTTAAACAATGAAAAAAGTTAAAAACAAAAGCACATATTCTGGAGAGGTCAGGTGTTCAGGAACAGGCCCTGGTAGCTCGCCGTGATCGTATAGTGGTTAGTACTCTGCGTTGTGGCCGCAGCAACCCCGGTTCGAATCCGGGTCACGGCATTGCGAATACAATGTCACGGCACAAGGGCTGTGTTTTGGCTTTGTGGGGAGGCCATAGCTGCATGGTGACAACTCAGCAAAGTATATTTAAACAATGAAAAAAGTTAAAAACAAAAGCACATATTCTGGAGAGGTCAGGTGTTCAGGAACAGGCCCTGGTAGCTCGCCGTGATCGTATAGTGGTTAGTACTCTGCGTTGTGGCCGCAGCAACCCCGGTTCGAATCCGGGTCACGGCATTGCGAATACAATGTCACGGCACAAGGGCTGTGTTTTGGCTTTGTGGGGAGGCCATAGCTGCATGGTGACAACTCAGCAAAGTATATTTAAACAATGAAAAAAGTTAAAAACAAAAGCACATATTCTGGAGAGGTCAGGTGTTCAGGAACAGGCCCTGGTAGCTCGCCGTGATCGTATAGTGGTTAGTACTCTGCGTTGTGGCCGCAGCAACCCCGGTTCGAATCCCGGTCACGGCATTGCGAATACAATTTCACGGCACAAGGGCTGTGTTTTGGCTTTGTGGGGAGGCCATAGCTGCATGGTGACAACTCAGCAAAGTATATTTAAACAATGAAAAAAGTTAAAAAACAAAAGCACATATTCTGGAGAGGTCAGGTGTTTAGGAACAGGCCCTGGTAGCTCGCCGTGATCGTATAGTGGTTAGTACTCTGCGTTGTGGCCGCAGCAACCCCGGTTCGAAT
Organism: Electrona antarctica; assembly: GCF_951216825.1. Lineage (NCBI taxonomy): Eukaryota > Metazoa > Chordata > Actinopteri > Myctophiformes > Myctophidae > Electrona > Electrona antarctica. Next base: position 7,404 of record NW_027638760.1, read on the forward strand.
CCGGGTCATGGGATTGCGAATACAATGTCACGGCAAAAGGGCTGTGTTTTGGCTTTGTGGGGAGGCCATAGCTGCATGGTGACAACTCAGCAAAGTATATTTAAACAATGAAAAAAGTTAAAAACAAAAGCACATATTCTGGAGAGGTCAGGTGTTTAGGAACAGGCCCTGGTAGCTCGCCGTGATCGTATAGTGGTTAGTACTCTGCGTTGTGGCCGCAGCAACCCCGGTTCGAATCCGGGTCACGGCATTGCGAATACAATGTCACGGCACAAGGGCTGTTTTTTGGCTTTGTGCGGAGGCCATAGCTGCATGGTGACAACTCAGCAAAGTATATTTAAACAATGAAAAAAGTTAAAAACAAAAGCACATATTCTGGAGAGGTCAGGTGTTCAGGAACAGGCCCTGGTAGCTCGCCGTGATCGTATAGTGGTTAGTACTCTGCGTTGTGGCCGCAGCAACCCCGGTTCGAATCCGGGTCATGGCATTGCGAATACAATGTCACGGCACAAGGGCTGTGTTTTGGCTTTGTGGGGAGGCCATAGCTGCATGGTGACAACTCAGCAAAGTATATTTAAACAATGAAAAAAGTTAAAAACAAAAGCACATATTCTGGAGAGGTCAGGTGTTCAGGAACAGGCCCTGGTAGCTCGCCGTGATCGTATAGTGGTTAGTACTCTGCGTTGTGGCCGCAGCAACCCCGGTTCGAATCCGGGTCATGGCATTGCGAATACAATGTCACGGCACAAGGGCTGTGTTTTGGCTTTGTGGGGAGGCCATAGCTGCATGGTGACAACTCAGCAAAGTATGTTTAAACAATGAAAAAAGTTAAAAACAAAAGCACATATTCTGGAGAGGTCAGGTGTTTAGGAACAGGCCCTGGTACCTCGCCGTGATCGTATAGTGGTTAGTACTCTGCGTTGTGGCCGCAGCAACCCAGGTTCGAATCCGGGTCATGGCATTGCGAATACAATGTCACGGCACAAGGGCTGTGTTTTGGCTTTGTGGGGAGGCCATAGCTGCATGGTGACAACTCAGCAAAGTATATTTAAACAATGAAAAAAGTTAAAAACAAAAGCACATATTCTGGAGAGGTCAGGTGTTCAGGAACAGGCCCTGGTAGCTCGCCGTGATCGTATAGTGGTTAGTACTCTGCGTTGTGGCCGCAGCAACCCCGGTTCGAATCCGGGTCATGGCATTGCGAATACAATGTCACGGCACAAGGGCTGTGTTTTGGCTTTGTGGGGAGGCCATAGCTGCATGGTGACAACTCAGCAAAGTATGTTTAAACAATGAAAAAAGTTAAAAACAAAAGCACATATTCTGGAGAGGTCAGGTGTTCAGGAACAGGCCCTGGTAGCTCGCCGTGATCGTATAGTGGTTAGTACTCTGCGTTGTGGCCGCAGCAACCCCGGTTCGAATCTGGGTTACGGCATTGCGAATACAATGTCACGGCACAAGGGCTGTGTTTTGGCTTTGTGGGGAGGCCATAGCTGCATGGTGACAACTCAGCAAAGTATATTTAAACAATGAAAAAAGTTAAAAACAAAAGCACATATTCTGGAGAGGTCAGGTGTTCAGGAACAGGCCCTGGTAGCTCGCCGTGATCGTATAGTGGTTAGTACTCTGCGTTGTGGCCGCAGCAACCCCGGTTCGAATCCGGGTCACGGCATTGCGAATACAATGTCACGGCACAAGGGCTGTGTTTTGGCTTTGTGGGGAGGCCATAGCTGCATGGTGACAACTCAGCAAAGTATATTTAAACAATGAAAAAAGTTAAAAACAAAAGCACATATTCTGGAGAGGTCAGGTGTTCAGGAACAGGCCCTGGTAGCTCGCCGTGATCGTATAGTGGTTAGTACTCTGCGTTGTGGCCGCAGCAACCCCGGTTCGAATCCGGGTCACGTCATTGCGAATACAATGTCACGGCACAAGGGCTGTGTTTTGGCTTTGTGGGGAGGCCATAGCTGCATGGTGACAACTCAGCAAAGTATATTTAAACAATGAAAAAAGTTAAAAACAAAAGCACATATTCTGGAGAGGTCAGGTGTTCAGGAACAGGCCCTGGTAGCTCGCCGTGATCGTATAGTGGTTAGTACTCTGCGTTGTGGCCGCAGCAACCCTGGTTCGAATCCGGGTCACGGCATTGCGAATACAATGTCACGGCACAAGGGCTGTGTTTTGGCTTTGTGGAGAGGCCATAGCTGCATGGTGACAACTCAGCAAAGTATATTTAAACAATGAAAAAAGTTAAAAACAAAAGCACATATTCTGGAGAGGTCAGGTGTTCAGGAACAGGCCCTGGTAGCTCGCCGTGATCGTATAGTGGTTAGTACTCTGCGTTGTGGCCGCAGCAACCCCGGTTCGAATCCGGGTCACGGCATTGCGAATACAATGTCACGGCACAAGGGCTGTATTTTGGCTTTGTGGGGAGGCCATAGCTGCATGGTGACAACTCAGCAAAGTATATTTAAACAATGAAAAAAGTTAAAAACAAAAGCACATATTCTGGAGAGGTCAGGTGTTCAGGAACAGGCCCTGGTAGCTCGCCGTGATCGTATAGTGGTTAGTACTCTGCGTTGTGGCCGCAGCAACCCCGGTTCGAATCCGGGTCACGGCATTGCGAATACAATGTCACGGCACAAGGGCTGTGTTTTGGCTTTGTGGGGAGGCCATAGCTGCATGGTGACAACTCAGCAAAGTATATTTAAACAATGAAAAAAGTTAAAAACAAAAGCACATATTCTGGAGAGGTCAGGTGTTCAGGAACAGGCCCTGGTAGCTCGCCGTGATCGTATAGTGGTTAGTACTCTGCGTTGTGGCCGCAGCAACCCCGGTTCGAATCCGGGTCACGGCATTGCGAATACAATGTCACGGCACAAGGGCTGTGTTTTGGCTTTGTGGGGAGGCCATAGCTGCATGGTGACAACTCAGCAAAGTATATTTAAACAATGAAAAAAGTTAAAAACAAAAGCACATATTCTGGAGAGGTCAGGTGTTCAGGAACAGGCCCTGGTAGCTCACCGTGATCGTATAGTGGTTAGTACTCTGCGTTGTGGCCGCAGCAACCCCGGTTCGAATCCGGGTCACGGCATTGCGAATACAATGTCACGGCACAAGGGCTGTTTTTTGGCTTTGTGGGGAGGCCATAGCTGCATGGTGACAACTCAGCAAAGTATATTTAAACAATGAAAAAAGTTAAAAACAAAAGCACATATTCTGGAGAGGTCAGGTGTTCAGGAACAGGCCCTGGTAGCTCGCCGTGATCGTATAGTGGTTAGTACTCTGCGTTGTGGCCGCAGCAACCCCGGTTCGAATCCGGGTCACGGCATTGCGAATACAATGTCACGGCACAAGGGCTGTGTTTTGGCTTTATGGGGAGGCCATAGCTGCATGGTGACAACTCAGCAAAGTATATTTAAACAATGAAAAAAGTTAAAAACAAAAGCACATATTCTGGAGAGGTCAGGTGTTCAGGAACAGGCCCTGGTAGCTCGCCGTGATCGTATAGTGGTTAGTACTCTGCGTTGTGGCCGCAGCAACCCCGGTTCGAATCCGGGTCACGGCATTGCGAATACAATGTCACGGCACAAGGGCTGTGTTTTGGCTTTGTGGGGAGGCCATAGCTGCATGGTGACAACTCAGCAAAGTATATTTAAACAATGAAAAAAGTTAAAAACAAAAGCACATATTCTGGAGAGGTCAGGTGTTCAGGAACAGGCCCTGGTAGCTCGCCGTGATCGTATAGTGGTTAGTACTCTGCGTTGTGGCCGCAGCAACCCCGGTTCGAATCCGGGTCACGGCATTGCGAATACAATGTCACGGCACAAGGGCTGTGTTTTGGCTTTGTGGGGAGGCCATAGCTGCATGGTGACAACTCAGCAAAGTATATTTAAACAATGAAAAAAGTTAAAAACAAAAGCACATATTCTGGAGAGGTCAGGTGTTCAGGAACAGGCCCTGGTAGCTCGCCGTGATCGTATAGTGGTTAGTACTCTGCGTTGTGGCCGCAGCAACCCAGGTTCGAATCCGGGTCACGGCATTGCGAATACAATGTCACGGCACAAGGGCTGTGTTTTGGCTTTGTGGGGAGGCCATAGCTGCATGGTGACAACTCAGCAAAGTATATTTAAACAATGAAAAAAGTTAAAAACAAAAGCACATATTCTGGAGAGGTCAGGTGTTCAGGAACAGGCCCTGGTAGCTCGCCGTGATCGTATAGTGGTTAGTACTCTGCGTTGTGGCCGCAGCAACCCCGGTTCGAATCCGGGTCACGGCATTGCGAATACAATGTCACGGCACAAGGGCTGTGTTTTGGCTTTGTGGGGAGGCCATAGCTGCATGGTGACAACTCAGCAAAGTATATTTAAACAATGAAAAAAGTTAAAAACAAAAGCACATATTCTGGAGAGGTCAGGTGTTCAGGAACAGGCCCTGGTAGCTCGCCGTGATCGTATAGTGGTTAGTACTCTGCGTTGTGGCCGCAGCAACCCCGGTTCGAATCCGGGTCACGGCATTGCGAATACAATGTCACGGCACAAGGGCTGTGTTTTGGCTTTGTGGGGAGGCCATAGCTGCATGGTGACAACTCAGCAAAGTATATTTAAACAATGAAAAAAGTTAAAAACAAAAGCACATATTCTGGAGAGGTCAGGTGTTCAGGAACAGGCCCTGGTAGCTCGCCGTGATCGTATAGTGGTTAGTACTCTGCGTTGTGGCCGCAGCAACCCCGGTTCGAATCCGGGTCACGGCATTGCGAATACAATGTCACGGCACAAGGGCTGTGTTTTGGCTTTGTGGGGAGGCCATAGCTGCATGGTGACAACTCAGCAAAGTATATTTAAACAATGAAAAAAGTTAAAAACAAAAGCACATATTCTGGAGAGGTCAGGTGTTCAGGAACAGGCCCTGGTAGCTCACCGTGATCGTATAGTGGTTAGTACTCTGCGTTGTGGCCGCAGCAACCCCGGTTCGAATCCGGGTCACGGCATTGCGAATACAATGTCACGGCACAAGGGCTGTTTTTTGGCTTTGTGGGGAGGCCATAGCTGCATGGTGACAACTCAGCAAAGTATATTTAAACAATGAAAAAAGTTAAAAACAAAAGCACATATTCTGGAGAGGTCAGGTGTTCAGGAACAGGCCCTGGTAGCTCGCCGTGATCGTATAGTGGTTAGTACTCTGCGTTGTGGCCGCAGCAACCCCGGTTCGAATCCGGGTCACGGCATTGCGAATACAATGTCACGGCACAAGGGCTGTGTTTTGGCTTTATGGGGAGGCCATAGCTGCATGGTGACAACTCAGCAAAGTATATTTAAACAATGAAAAAAGTTAAAAACAAAAGCACATATTCTGGAGAGGTCAGGTGTTCAGGAACAGGCCCTGGTAGCTCGCCGTGATCGTATAGTGGTTAGTACTCTGCGTTGTGGCCGCAGCAACCCCGGTTCGAATCCGGGTCACGGCATTGCGAATACAATGTCACGGCACAAGGGCTGTGTTTTGGCTTTGTGGGGAGGCCATAGCTGCATGGTGACAACTCAGCAAAGTATATTTAAACAATGAAAAAAGTTAAAAACAAAAGCACATATTCTGGAGAGGTCAGGTGTTCAGGAACAGGCCCTGGTAGCTCGCCGTGATCGTATAGTGGTTAGTACTCTGCGTTGTGGCCGCAGCAACCCCGGTTCGAATCCGGGTCACGGCATTGCGAATACAATGTCACGGCACAAGGGCTGTGTTTTGGCTTTGTGGGGAGGCCATAGCTGCATGGTGACAACTCAGCAAAGTATATTTAAACAATGAAAAAAGTTAAAAACAAAAGCACATATTCTGGAGAGGTCAGGTGTTCAGGAACAGGCCCTGGTAGCTCGCCGTGATCGTATAGTGGTTAGTACTCTGCGTTGTGGCCGCAGCAACCCAGGTTCGAATCCGGGTCACGGCATTGCGAATACAATGTCACGGCACAAGGGCTGTGTTTTGGCTTTGTGGGGAGGCCATAGCTGCATGGTGACAACTCAGCAAAGTATATTTAAACAATGAAAAAAGTTAAAAACAAAAGCACATATTCTGGAGAGGTCAGGTGTTCAGGAACAGGCCCTGGTAGCTCGCCGTGATCGTATAGTGGTTAGTACTCTGCGTTGTGGCCGCAGCAACCCCGGTTCGAATCCGGGTCACGGCATTGCGAATACAATGTCACGGCACAAGGGCTGTGTTTTGGCTTTGTGGGGAGGCCATAGCTGCATGGTGACAACTCAGCAAAGTATATTTAAACAATGAAAAAAGTTAAAAACAAAAGCACATATTCTGGAGAGGTCAGGTGTTCAGGAACAGGCCCTGGTAGCTCGCCGTGATCGTATAGTGGTTAGTACTCTGCGTTGTGGCCGCAGCAACACCGGTTCGAATCCGGGTCACGGCATTGCGAATACAATGTCACGGCACAAGGGCTGTGTTTTGGCTTTGTGGGGAGGCCATAGCTGCATGGTGACAACTCAGCAAAGTATATTTAAACAATGAAAAAAGTTAAAAACAAAAGCACATATTCTGGAGAGGTCAGGTGTTCAGGAACAGGCCCTGGTAGCTCGCCGTGATCGTATAGTGGTTAGTACTCTGCGTTGTGGCCGCAGCAACCCCGGTTCGAATCCGGGTCACGGCATTGCGAATACAATGTCACGGCACAAGGGCTGTGTTTTGGCTTTGTGGGGAGGCCATAGCTGCATGGTGACAACTCAGCAAAGTATATTTAAACAATGAAAAAAGTTAAAAACAAAAGCACATATTCTGGAGAGGTCAGGTGTTCAGGAACAGGCCCTGGTAGCTCGCCGTGATCGTATAGTGGTTAGTACTCTGCGTTGTGGCCGCAGCAACCCCGGTTCGAATCCGGGTCACGGCATTGCGAATACAATGTCACGGCACAAGGGCTGTGTTTTGGCTTTGTGGGGAGGCCATAGCTGCATGGTGACAACTCAGCAAAGTATATTTAAACAATGAAAAAAGTTAAAAACAAAAGCACATATTCTGGAGAGGTCAGGTGTTCAGGAACAGGCCCTGGTAGCTCGCCGTGATCGTATAGTGGTTAGTACTCTGCGTTGTGGCCGCAGCAACCCCGGTTCGAATCCGGGTCACGGCATTGCGAATACAATGTCACGGCACAAGGGCTGTGTTTTGGCTTTGTGGGGAGGCCATAGCTGCATGGTGACAACTCAGCAAAGTATATTTAAACAATGAAAAAAGTTAAAAACAAAAGCACATATTCTGGAGAGGTCAGGTGTTCAGGAACAGGCCCTGGTAGCTCGCCGTGATCGTATAGTGGTTAGTACTCTGCGTTGTGGCCGCAGCAACCCCGGTTCGAATCCGGGTCACGGCATTGCGAATACAATGTCACGGCACAAGGGCTGTGTTTTGGCTTTGTGGGGAGGCCATAGCTGCATGGTGACAACTCAGCAAAGTATATTTAAACAATGAAAAAAGTTAAAAACAAAAGCACATATTCTGGAGAGGTCAGGTGTTCAGGAACAGGCCCTGGTAGCTCGCCGTGATCGTATAGTGGTTAGTACTCTGCGTTGTGGCCGCAGCAACCCCGGTTCGAATCCGGGTCACGGCATTGCGAATACAATGTCACGGCACAAGGGCTGTGTTTTGGCTTTGTGGGGAGGCCATAGCTGCATGGTGACAACTCAGCAAAGTATATTTAAACAATGAAAAAAGTTAAAAACAAAAGCACATATTCTGGAGAGGTCAGGTGTTCAGGAACAGGCCCTGGTAGCTCGCCGTGATCGTATAGTGGTTAGTACTCTGCGTTGTGGCCGCAGCAACCCCGGTTCGAATCCGGGTCACGGCATTGCGAATACAATGTCACGGCACAAGGGCTGTGTTTTGGCTTTGTGGGGAGGCCATAGCTGCATGGTGACAACTCAGCAAAGTATATTTAAACAATGAAAAAAGTTAAAAACAAAAGCACATATTCTGGAGAGGTCAGGTGTTCAGGAACAGGCCCTGGTAGCTCGCCGTGATCGTATAGTGGTTAGTACTCTGCGTTGTGGCCGCAGCAACCCCGGTTCGAATCCGGGTCACGGCATTGCGAATACAATGTCACGGCACAAGGGCTGTGTTTTGGCTTTGTGGGGAGGCCATAGCTGCATGGTGACAACTCAGCAAAGTATATTTAAACAATGAAAAAAGTTAAAAACAAAAGCACATATTCTGGAGAGGTCAGGTGTTCAGGAACAGGCCCTGGTAGCTCGCCGTGATCGTATAGTGGTTAGTACTCTGCGTTGTGGCCGCAGCAACCCCGGTTCGAATCCGGGTCACGGCATTGCGAATACAATGTCACGGCACAAGGGCTGTGTTTTGGCTTTGTGGGGAGGCCATAGCTGCATGGTGACAACTCAGCAAAGTATATTTAAACAATGAAAAAAGTTAAAAACAAAAGCACATATTCTGGAGAGGTCAGGTGTTCAGGAACAGGCCCTGGTAGCTCGCAGTGATCTTATAGTGGTTAGTACTCTGCGTTGTGGCCGCAGCAACCCCGGTTCGAATCCGGGTCACGGCATTGCGAATACAATGTCACGTCACAAGGGCTGTGTTTTGGCTTTGTGGGGAGGCCATAGCTGCATGGTGACAACTCAGCAAAGTATATTTAAACAATGAAAAAAGTTAAAAACAAAAGCACATATTCTGGAGAGGTCAGGTGTTCAGGAACAGGCCCTGGTAGCTCGCCGTGATCGTATAGTGGTTAGTACTCTGCGTTGTGGCCGCAGCAACCCCGGTTCGAATCCGGGTCACGGCATTGCGAATACAATGTCACGGCACAAGGGCTGTGTTTTGGCTTTGTGGGGAGGCCATAGCTGCATGGTGACAACTCAGCAAAGTATATTTAAACAATGAAAAAAGTTAAAAACAAAAGCACATATTCTGGAGAGGTCAGGTGTTCAGGAACAGGCCCTGGTAGCTCGCCGTGATCGTATAGTGGTTAGTACTCTGCGTTGTGGCCGCAGCAACCCGGTTCGAATCCGGGTCACGGCATTGCGAATACAATGTCACGGCACAAGGGCTGTGTTTTGGCTTTGTGGGGAGGCCATAGCTGCATGGTGACAACTCAGCAAAGTATATTTAAACAATGAAAAAAGTTAAAAACAAAAGCACATATTCTGGAGAGGTCAGGTGTTCAGGAACAGGCCCTCGTAGCTCGCCGTGATCGTATAGTGGTTAGTACTCTGCGTTGTGGCCGCAGCAACCCCGGTTCGAATCCCGGTCACGGCATTGCGAATACAATGTCACGGCACAAGGGCTGTGTTTTGGCTTTGTGGGGAGGCCATAGCTGCATGGTGACAACTCAGCAAAGTATATTTAAACAATGAAAAAAGTTAAAAACAAAAGCACATATTCTGGAGAGGTCAGGTGTTCAGGAACAGGCCCTGGTAGCTCGCCGTGATCGTATAGTGGTTAGTACTCTGCGTTGTGGCCGCAGCAACCCCGGTTCGAATCCGGGTCACGGCATTGCGAATACAATGTCACGGCACAAGGGCTGTGTTTTGGCTTTGTGGGGAGGCCATAGCTGCATGGTGACAACTCAGCAAAGTATATTTAAACAATGAAAAAAGTTAAAAACAAAAGCACATATTCTGGAGAGGTCAGGTGTTCAGGAACAGGCCCTGGTAGCTCGCCGTGATCGTATAGTGGTTAGTACTCTGCGTTGTGGCCGCAGCAACCCCGGTTCGAATCCGGGTCACGGCATTGCGAATACAATGTCACGGCACAAGGGCTGTGTTTTGGCTTTGTGGGGAGGCCATAGCTGCATGGTGACAACTCAGCAAAGTATATTTAAACAATGAAAAAAGTTAAAAACAAAAGCACATATTCTGGAGAGGTCAGGTGTTCAGGAACAGGCCCTGGTAGCTCGCCGTGATCGTATAGTGGTTAGTACTCTGCGTTGTGGCCGCAGCAACCCCGGTTCGAATCCGGGTCACGGCATTGCGAATACAATGTCACGGCACAAGGGCTGTGTTTTGGCTTTGTGGGGAGGCCATAGCTGCATGGTGACAACTCAGCAAAGTATATTTAAACAATGAAAAAAGTTAAAAACAAAAGCACATATTCTGGAGAGGTCAGGTGTTCAGGAACAGGCCCTGGTAGCTCGCCGTGATCGTATAGTGGTTAGTACTCTGCGTTGTGGCCGCAGCAACCCCGGTTCGAATCCGGGTCACGGTATTGCGAATACAATGTCACGGCACAAGGGCTGTGTTTTGGCTTTGTGGGGAGGCCATAGCTGCATGGTGACAACTCAGCAAAGTATATTTAAACAATGAAAAAAGTTAAAAACAAAAGCACATATTCTGGAGAGGTCAGGTGTTCAGGAACAGGCCCTGGTAGCTCGCCGTGATCGTATAGTGGTTAGTACTCTGCGTTGTGGCAGCAGCAACCCCGGTTCGAATCCGGGTCACGGCATTGCGAATACAATGTCACGGCACAAGGGCTGTGTTTTGGCTTTGTGGGGAGGCCATAGCTGCATGGTGACAACTCAGCAAAGTATATTTAAACAATGAAAAAAGTTAAAAACAAAAGCACATATTCTGGAGAGGTCAGGTGTTCAGGAACAGGCCCTGGTAGCTCGCCGTGATCGTATAGTGGTTAGTACTCTGCGTTGTGGCCGCAGCAACCCTGGTTCGAATCCGGGTCACGGCATTGCGAATACAATGTCACGGCACAAGGGCTGTGTTTTGGCTTTGTGGAGAGGCCATAGCTGCATGGTGACAACTCAGCAAAGTATATTTAAACAATGAAAAAAGTTAAAAACAAAAGCACATATTCTGGAGAGGTCAGGTGTTCAGGAACAGGCCCTGGTAGCTCGCCGTGATCGTATAGTGGTTAGTACTCTGCGTTGTGGCCGCAGCAACCCCGGTTCGAATCCGGGTCACGGCATTGCGAATACAATGTCACGGCACAAGGGCTGTGTTTTGGCTTTGTGGGGAGGCCATAGCTGCATGGTGACAACTCAGCAAAGTATATTTAAACAATGAAAAAAGTTAAAAACAAAAGCACATATTCTGGAGAGGTCAGGTGTTCAGGAACAGGCCCTGGTAGCTCGCCGTGATCGTATAGTGGTTAGTACTCTGCGTTGTGGCCGCAGCAACCCCGGTTCGAATCCGGGTCACGGCATTGCGAATACAATGTCACGGCACAAGGGCTGTGTTTTGGCTTTATGGGGAGGCCATAGCTGCATGGTGACAACTCAGCAAAGTATATTTAAACAATGAAAAAAGTTAAAAACAAAAGCACATATTCTGGAGAGGTCAGGTGTTCAGGAACAGGCCCTGGTAGCTCGCCGTGATCGTATAGTGGTTAGTACTCTGCGTTGTGGCCGCAGCAACCCCGGTTCGAATCCGGGTCACGGCATTGCGAATACAATGTCACGGCACAAGGGCTGTGTTTTGGCTTTGTGGGGAGGCCATAGCTGCATGGTGACAACTCAGCAAAGTATATTTAAACAATGAAAAAAGTTAAAAACAAAAGCACATATTCTGGAGAGGTCAGGTGTTCAGGAACAGGCCCTGGTAGCTCGCCGTGATCGTATAGTGGTTAGTACTCTGCGTTGTGGCCGCAGCAACCCCGGTTCGAATCCGGGTCACGGCATTGCGAATACAATGTCACGGCACAAGTGCTGTGTTTTCGCTTTGTGGGGAGGCCATAGCTGCATGGTGACAACTCAGCAAAGTATATTTAAACAATGAAAAAAGTTAAAAACAAAAGCACATATTCTGGAGAGGTCAGGTGTTCAGGAACAGGCCCTGGTAGCTCGCCGTGATCGTATAGTGGTTAGTACTCTGCGTTGTGGCCGCAGCAACCCCGGTTCGAATCCGGGTCACGGCATTGCGAATACAATGTCACGGCACAAGGGCTGTGTTTTGGCTTTGTGGGGAGGCCATAGCTGCATGGTGACAACTCAGCAAAGTATATTTAAACAATGAAAAAAGTTAAAAACAAAAGCACATATTCTGGAGAGGTCAGGTGTTCAGGAACAGGCCCTCGTAGCTCGCCGTGATCGTATAGTGGTTAGTACTCTGCGTTGTGGCCGCAGCAACCCCGGTTCGAATCCCGGTCACGGCATTGCGAATACAATGTCACGGCACAAGGGCTGTGTTTTGGCTTTGTGGGGAGGCCATAGCTGCATGGTGACAACTCAGCAAAGTATATTTAAACAATGAAAAAAGTTAAAAACAAAAGCACATATTCTGGAGAGGTCAGGTGTTCAGGAACAGGCCCTGGTATCTCGCCGTGATCGTATAGTGGTTAGTACTCTGCGTTGTGGCCGCAGCAACCCCGGTTCGAATCCGGGTCACGGCATTGCGAATACAATGTCACGGCACAAGGGCTGTGTTTTGGCTTTGTGGGGAGGCCATAGCTGCATGGTGACAACTCAGCAAAGTATATTTAAACAATGAAAAAAGTTAAAAACAAAAGCACATATTCTGGAGAGGTCAGGTGTTCAGGAACAGGCCCTGGTAGCTCGCCGTGATCGTATAGTGGTTAGTACTCTGCGTTGTGGCCGCAGCAACCCCGGTTCGAATCCGGGTCACGGCATTGCGAATACAATGTCACGGCACAAGGGCTGTGTTTTGGCTTTGTGGGGAGGCCATAGCTGCATGGTGACAACTCAGCAAAGTATATTTAAACAATGAAAAAAGTTAAAAACAAAAGCACATATTCTGGAGAGGTCAGGTGTTCAGGAACAGGCCCTGGTAGCTCGCCGTGATCGTATAGTGGTTAGTACTCTGCGTTGTGGCCGCAGCAACCCAGGTTCGAATCCGGGTCACGGCATTGCGAATACAATGTCACGGCACAAGGGCTGTGTTTTGGCTTTGTGGGGAGGCCATAGCTGCATGGTGACAACTCAGCAAAGTATATTTAAACAATGAAAAAAGTTAAAAACAAAAGCACATATTCTGGAGAGGTCAGGTGTTCAGGAACAGGCCCTGGTAGCTCGCCGTGATCGTATAGTGGTTAGTACTCTGCGTTGTGGCCGCAGCAACCCCGGTTCGAATCCGGGTCACGGCATTGCGAATACAATGTCACGGCACAAGGGCTGTGTTTTGGCTTTGTGGGGAGGCCATAGCTGCATGGTGACAACTCAGCAAAGTATATTTAAACAATGAAAAAAGTTAAAAACAAAAGCACATATTCTGGAGAGGTCAGGTGTTCAGGAACAGGCCCTGGTAGCTCGCCGTGATCGTATAGTGGTTAGTACTCTGCGTTGTGGCCGCAGCAACCCCGGTTCGAATCCGGGTCACGGCATTGCGAATACAATGTCACGGCACAAGGGCTGTGTTTTGGCTTTGTGGGGAGGCCATAGCTGCATGGTGACAACTCAGCAAAGTATATTTAAACAATGAAAAAAGTTAAAAACAAAAGCACATATTCTGGAGAGGTCAGGTGTTCAGGAACAGGCCCTGGTAGCTCGCCGTGATCGTATAGTGGTTAGTACTCTGCGTTGTGGCCGCAGCAACCCTGGTTCGAATCCGGGTCACGGCATTGCGAATACAATGTCACGGCACAAGGGCTGTGTTTTGGCTTTGTGGAGAGGCCATAGCTGCATGGTGACAACTCAGCAAAGTATATTTAAACAATGAAAAAAGTTAAAAACAAAAGCACATATTCTGGAGAGGTCAGGTGTTCAGGAACAGGCCCTGGTAGCTCGCCGTGATCGTATAGTGGTTAGTACTCTGCGTTGTGGCCGCAGCAACCCCGGTTCGAATCCGGGTCACGGCATTGCGAATACAATGTCACGGCACAAGGGCTGTGTTTTGGCTTTGTGGGGAGGCCATAGCTGCATGGTGACAACTCAGCAAAGTATATTTAAACAATGAAAAAAGTTAAAAACAAAAGCACATATTCTGGAGAGGTCAGGTGTTCAGGAACAGGCCCTGGTAGCTCGCCGTGATCGTATAGTGGTTAGTACTCTGCGTTGTGGCCGCAGCAACCCCGGTTCGAATCCGGGTCACGGCATTGCGAATACAATGTCACGGCACAAGGGCTGTGTTTTGGCTTTATGGGGAGGCCATAGCTGCATGGTGACAACTCAGCAAAGTATATTTAAACAATGAAAAAAGTTAAAAACAAAAGCACATATTCTGGAGAGGTCAGGTGTTCAGGAACAGGCCCTGGTAGCTCGCCGTGATCGTATAGTGGTTAGTACTCTGCGTTGTGGCCGCAGCAACCCCGGTTCGAATCCGGGTCACGGCATTGCGAATACAATGTCACGGCACAAGGGCTGTGTTTTGGCTTTGTGGGGAGGCCATAGCTGCATGGTGACAACTCAGCAAAGTATATTTAAACAATGAAAAAAGTTAAAAACAAAAGCACATATTCTGGAGAGGTCAGGTGTTCAGGAACAGGCCCTGGTAGCTCGCCGTGATCGTATAGTGGTTAGTACTCTGCGTTGTGGCCGCAGCAACCCCGGTTCGAATCCGGGTCACGGCATTGCGAATACAATGTCACGGCACAAGTGCTGTGTTTTGGCTTTGTGGGGAGGCCATAGCTGCATGGTGACAACTCAGCAAAGTATATTTAAACAATGAAAAAAGTTAAAAACAAAAGCACATATTCTGGAGAGGTCAGGTGTTCAGGAACAGGCCCTGGTAGCTCGCCGTGATCGTATAGTGGTTAGTACTCTGCGTTGTGGCCGCAGCAACCCCGGTTCGAATCCGGGTCACGGCATTGCGAATACAATGTCACGGCACAAGGGCTGTGTTTTGGCTTTGTGGGGAGGCCATAGCTGCATGGTGACAACTCAGCAAAGTATATTTAAACAATGAAAAAAGTTAAAAACAAAAGCACATATTCTGGAGAGGTCAGGTGTTCAGGAACAGGCCCTGGTAGCTCACCGTGATCGTATAGTGGTTAGTACTCTGCGTTGTGGCCGCAGCAACCCCGGTTCGAATCCGGGTCACGGCATTGCGAATACAATGTCACGGCACAAGGGCTGTGTTTTGGCTTTGTGGGGAGGCCATAGCTGCATGGTGACAACTCAGCAAAGTATATTTAAACAATGAAAAAAGTTAAAAACAAAAGCACATATTCTGGAGAGGTCAGGTGTTCAGGAACAGGCCCTGGTAGCTCGCCGTGATCGTATAGTGGTTAGTACTCTGCGTTGTGGCCGCAGCAACCCCGGTTCGAATCCGGGTCACGGCATTGCGAATACAATGTCACGGCACAAGGGCTGTGTTTTGGCTTTATGGGGAGGCCATAGCTGCATGGTGACAACTCAGCAAAGTATATTTAAACAATGAAAAAAGTTAAAAACAAAAGCACATATTCTGGAGAGGTCAGGTGTTCAGGAACAGGCCCTGGTAGCTCGCCGTGATCGTATAGTGGTTAGTACTCTGCGTTGTGGCCGCAGCAACCCCGGTTCGAATCCGGGTCACGGCATTGCGAATACAATGTCACGGCACAAGGGCTGTGTTTTGGCTTTGTGGGGAGGCCATAGCTGCATGGTGACAACTCAGCAAAGTATATTTAAACAATGAAAAAAGTTAAAAACAAAAGCACATATTCTGGAGAGGTCAGGTGTTCAGGAACAGGCCCTGGTAGCTCGCCGTGATCGTATAGTGGTTAGTACTCTGCGTTGTGGCCGCAGCAACCCCGGTTCGAATCCGGGTCACGGCATTGCGAATACAATGTCACGGCACAAGGGCTGTGTTTTGGCTTTGTGGGGAGGCCATAGCTGCATGGTGACAACTCAGCAAAGTATATTTAAACAATGAAAAAAGTTAAAAACAAAAGCACATATTCTGGAGAGGTCAGGTGTTCAGGAACAGGCCCTGGTAGCTCGCCGTGATCGTATAGTGGTTAGTACTCTTGCGTTGTGGCCGCAGCAACCCAGGTTCGAATCCGGGTCACGGCATTGCGAATACAATGTCACGGCACAAGGGCTGTGTTTTGGCTTTGTGGGGAGGCCATAGCTGCATGGTGACAACTCAGCAAAGTATATTTAAACAATGAAAAAAGTTAAAAACAAAAGCACATATTCTGGAGAGGTCAGGTGTTCAGGAACAGGCCCTGGTAGCTCGCCGTGATCGTATAGTGGTTAGTACTCTGCGTTGTGGCCGCAGCAACCCCGGTTCGAATCCGGGTCACGGCATTGCGAATACAATGTCACGGCACAAGGGCTGTGTTTTGGCTTTGTGGGGAGGCCATAGCTGCATGGTGACAACTCAGCAAAGTATATTTAAACAATGAAAAAAGTTAAAAACAAAAGCACATATTCTGGAGAGGTCAGGTGTTCAGGAACAGGCCCTGGTAGCTCGCCGTGATCGTATAGTGGTTAGTACTCTGCGTTGTGGCCGCAGCAACACCGGTTCGAATCCGGGTCACGGCATTGCGAATACAATGTCACGGCACAAGGGCTGTGTTTTGGCTTTGTGGGGAGGCCATAGCTGCATGGTGACAACTCAGCAAAGTATATTTAAACAATGAAAAAAGTTAAAAACAAAAGCACATATTCTGGAGAGGTCAGGTGTTCAGGAACAGGCCCTGGTAGCTCGCCGTGATCGTATAGTGGTTAGTACTCTGCGTTGTGGCCGCAGCAACCCCGGTTCGAATCCGGGTCACGGCATTGCGAATACAATGTCACGGCACAAGGGCTGTGTTTTGGCTTTGTGGGGAGGCCATAGCTGCATGGTGACAACTCAGCAAAGTATATTTAAACAATGAAAAAAGTTAAAACAAAAGCACATATTCTGGAGAGGTCAGGTGTTCAGGAACAGGCCCTGGTAGCTCGCCGTGATCGTATAGTGGTTAGTACTCTGCGTTGTGGCCGCAGCAACCCCGGTTCGAATCCCGGTCACGGCATTGCGAATACAATGTCACGGCACAAGGTCTGTGTTTTGGCTTTGTGGGGAGGCCATAGCTGCATGGTGACAACTCAGCAAAGTATATTTAAACAATGAAAAAAGTTAAAAACAAAAGCACATATTCTGGAGAGGTCAGGTGTTCAGGAACAGGCCCTGGTAGCTCGCCGTGATCGTATAGTGGTTAGTACTCTGCGTTGTGGCCGCAGCAACCCCGGTTCGAATCCGGGTCACGGCATTGCGAATACAATGTCACGGCACAAGGGCTGTGTTTTGGCTTTGTGGGGAGGCCATAGCTGCATGGTGACAACTCAGCAAAGTATATTTAAACAATGAAAAAAGTTTTTTAAAAAAGCACATATTCTGGAGAGGTCAGGTGTTCAGGAACAGGCCCTGGTAGCTCGCCGTGATCGTATAGTGGTTAGTACTCTGCGTTGTGGCCGCAGCAACCCCGGTTCGAATCCGGGTCACGGCATTGCGAATACAATGTCACGGCACAAGGGCTGTGTTTTGGCTTTGTGGGGAGGCCATAGCTGCATGGTGACAACTCAGCAAAGTATATTTAAACAATGAAAAAAGTTAAAAACAAAAGCACATATTCTGGAGAGGTCAGGTGTTCAGGAACAGGCCCTGGTAGCTCGCCGTGATCGTATAGTGGTTAGTACTCTGCGTTGTGGCCGCAGCAACACCGGTTCGAATCCGGGTCACGGCATTGCGAATACAATGTCACGGCACAAGGGCTGTGTTTTGGCTTTGTGGGGAGGCCATAGCTGCATGGTGACAACTCAGCAAAGTATATTTAAACAATGAAAAAAGTTAAAAACAAAAGCACATATTCTGGAGAGGTCAGGTGTTCAGGAACAGGCCCTGGTACCTCGCCGTGATCGTATAGTGGTTAGTACTCTGCGTTGTGGCCGCAGCAACCCCGGTTCGAATCCGGGTCACGGCATTGCGAATACAATGTCACGGCACAAGGGCTGTGTTTTGGCTTTGTGGGGAGGCCATAGCTGCATGGTGACAACTCAGCAAAGTATATTTAAACAATGAAAAAAGTTAAAAACAAAAGCACATATTCTGGAGAGGTCAGGTGTTCAGGAACAGGCCCTGGTAGCTCGCCGTGATCGTATAGTGGTTAGTACTCTGCGTTGTGGCCGCAGCAACCCCGGTTCGAATCCGGGTCACGGCATTGCGAATACAATGTCACGGCACAAGGGCTGTGTTTTGGCTTTGTGGGGAGGCCATAGCTGCATGGTGACAACTCAGCAAAGTATATTTAAACAATGAAAAAAGTTAAAAACAAAAGCACATATTCTGGAGAGGTCAGGCGTTCAGGAACAGGCCCTGGTAGCTCGCCGTGATCGTATAGTGGTTAGTACTCTGCGTTGTGGCCGCAGCAACCCCGGTTCGAATCCGGGTCACGGCATTGCGAATACAATGTCACGGCACAAGGGCTGTTTTTTGGCTTTGTGGGGAGGCCATAGCTGCATGGTGACAACTCAGCAAAGTATATTTAAACAATGAAAAAAGTTAAAAACAAAAGCACATATTCTGGAGAGGTCAGGTGTTCAGGAACAGGCCCTGGTAGCTCGTCGTGATCGTATAGTGGTTAGTACTCTGCGTTGTGGCCGCAGCAACCCCGGTTCGAATCCGGGTCACGGCATTGCGAATACAATGTCACGGCACAAGGGCTGTGTTTTGGCTTTGTGGGGAGGCCATAGCTGCATGGTGACAACTCAGCAAAGTATATTTAAACAATGAAAAAAGTTAAAAACAAAAGCACATATTCTGGAGAGGTCAGGTGTTCAGGAACAGGCCCTGGTAGCTCGCCGTGATCGTATAGTGGTTAGTACTCTGCGTTGTGGCCGCAGCAACCCCGGTTCGAATCCGGGTCACGGCATTGCGAATACAATGTCACGGCACAAGGGCTGTGTTTTGGCTTTGTGGAGAGGCCATAGCTGCATGGTGACAACTCAGCAAAGTATATTTAAACAATGAAAAAAGTTAAAAACAAAAGCACATATTCTGGAGAGGTCAGGTGTTCAGGAACAGGCCCTGGTAGCTCGCCGTGATCGTATAGTGGTTAGTACTCTGCGTTGTGGCCGCAGCAACCCCGGTTCGAATCCGGGTCACGGCATTGCGAATACAATGTCACGGCACAAGGGCTGTGTTTTGGCTTTGTGGGGAGGCCATAGCTGCATGGTGACAACTCAGCAAAGTATATTTAAACAATGAAAAAAGTTAAAAACAAAAGCACATATTCTGGAGAGGTCAGGTGTTCAGGAACAGGCCCTGGTAGCTCGCCGTGATCGTATAGTGGTTAGTACTCTGCGTTGTGGCCGCAGCAACCCCGGTTCGAATCTGGGTCACGGCATTGCGAATACAATGTCACGGCACAAGGGCTGTGTTTTGGCTTTGTGGGGAGGCCATAGCTGCATGGTGACAACTCAGCAAAGTATATTTAAACAATGAAAAAAGTTAAAAACAAAAGCACATATTCTGGAGAGGTCAGGTGTTCAGGAACAGGCCCTGGTAGCTCGCCGTGATCGTATAGTGGTTAGTACTCTGCGTTGTGGCCGCAGCAACCCCGGTTCGAATCCGGGTCACGGCATTGCGAATACAATGTCACGGCACAAGGGCTGTGTTTTGGCTTTGTGGGGAGGCCATAGCTGCATGGTGACAACTCAGCAAAGTATATTTAAACAATGAAAAAAGTTAAAAACAAAAGCACATATTCTGGAGAGGTCAGGTGTTCAGGAACAGGTCCTGGTAGCTCGCCGTGATCGTATAGTGGTTAGTACTCTGCGTTGTGGCCGCAGCAACCCCGGTTCGAATCCGGGTCACGGCATTGCGAATACAATGTCACGGCACAAGGGCTGTGTTTTGGCTTTGTGGGGAGGCCATAGCTGCATGGTGACAACTCAGCAAAGTATATTTAAACAATGAAAAAAGTTAAAAACAAAAGCACATATTCTGGAGAGGTCAGGTGTTCAGGAACAGGCCCTGGTAGCTCGCCGTGATCGTATAGTGGTTAGTACTCTGCGTTGTGGCCGCAGCAACCCCGGTTCGAATCCGGGTCACGGCATTGCGAATACAATGTCACGGCACAAGGGCTGTGTTTTGGCTTTGTGGGGAGGCCATAGCTGCATGGTGACAACTCAGCAAAGTATATTTAAACAATGAAAAAAGTTAAAAACAAAAGCACATATTCTGGAGAGGTCAGGTGTTCAGGAACAGGCCCTGGTAGCTCGCCGTGATCGTATAGTGGTTAGTACTCTGCGTTGTGGCCGCAGCAACCCCGGTTCGAATCCGGGTCACGGCATTGCGAATACAATGTCACGGCACAAGGGCTGTGTTTTGGCTTTGTGGGGAGGCCATAGCTGCATGGTGACAACTCAGCAAAGTATATTTAAACAATGAAAAAAGTTAAAAACAAAAGCACATATTCTGGAGAGGTCAGGTGTTCAGGAACAGGCCCTGGTAGCTCGCCGTGATCGTATAGTGGTTAGTACTCTGCGTTGTGGCCGCAGCAACCCCGGTTCGAATCCGGGTCACGGCATTGCGAATACAATGTCACGGCACAAGGGCTGTGTTTTGGCTTTGTGGGGAGGCCATAGCTGCATGGTGACAACTCAGCAAAGTATATTTAAACAATGAAAAAAGTTAAAAACAAAAGCACATATTCTGGAGAGGTCAGGTGTTCAGGAACAGGCCCTGGTAGCTCGCCGTGATCGTATAGTGGTTAGTACTCTGCGTTGTGGCCGCAGCAACCCCGGTTCGAATCCGGGTCACGGCATTGCGAATACAATGTCACGGCACAAGGGCTGTGTTTTGGCTTTGTGGGGAGGCCATAGCTGCATGGTGACAACTCAGCAAAGTATATTTAAACAATGAAAAAAGTTAAAAACAAAAGCACATATTCTGGAGAGGTCAGGTGTTCAGGAACAGGCCCTGGTAGCTCGCCGTGATCGTATAGTGGTTAGTACTCTGCGTTGTGGCCGCAGCAACCCCGGTTCGAATCCGGGTCACGGCATTGCGAATACAATGTCACGGCACAAGGGCTGTGTTTTGGCTTTGTGGGGAGGCCATAGCTGCATGGTGACAACTCAGCAAAGTATATTTAAACAATGAAAAAAGTTAAAAACAAAAGCACATATTCTGGAGAGGTCAGGTGTTCAGGAACAGGCCCTGGTAGCTCACCGTGATCGTATAGTGGTTAGTACTCTGCGTTGTGGCCGCAGCAACCCCGGTTCGAATCCGGGTCACGGCATTGCGAATACAATGTCACGGCACAAGGGCTGTGTTTTGGCTTTGTGGGGAGGCCATAGCTGCATGGTGACAACTCAGCAAAGTATATTTAAACAATGAAAAAAGTTAAAAACAAAAGCACATATTCTGGAGAGGTCAGGTGTTCAGGAACAGGCCCTGGTAGCTCGCCGTGATCGTATAGTGGTTAGTACTCTGCGTTGTGGCCGCAGCAACCCCGGTTCGAATCCGGGTCACGGCATTGCGAATACAATGTCACGGCACAAGGGCTGTGTTTTGGCTTTATGGGGAGGCCATAGCTGCATGGTGACAACTCAGCAAAGTATATTAAAACAATGAAAAAAGTTAAAAACAAAAGCACATATTCTGGAGAGGTCAGGTGTTCAGGAACAGGCCCTGGTAGCTCGCCGTGATCGTATAGTAGTTAGTACTCTGCGTTGTGGCCGCAGCAACCCCGGTTCGAATCCGGGTCACGGCATTGCGAATACAATGTCACGGCACAAGGGCTGTGTTTTGGCTTTGTGGGGAGGCCATAGCTGCATGGTGACAACTCAGCAAAGTATATTTAAACAATGAAAAAAGTTAAAAACAAAAGCACATATTCTGGAGAGGTCAGGTGTTCAGGAACAGGCCCTGGTAGCTCGCCGTGATCGTATAGTGGTTAGTACTCTGCGTTGTGGCCGCAGCAACCCCGGTTCGAATCCGGGTCACGGCATTGCGAATACAATGTCACGGCACAAGGGCTGTGTTTTGGCTTTGTGGGGAGGCCATAGCTGCATGGTGACAACTCAGCAAAGTATATTTAAACAATGAAAAAAGTTAAAAACAAAAGCACATATTCTGGAGAGGTCAGGTGTTCAGGAACAGGCCCTGGTAGCTCGCCGTGATCGTATAGTGGTTAGTACTCTGCGTTGTGGCCGCAGCAACCCCGGTTCGAATCCGGGTCACGGCATTGCGAATACAATGTCACGGCACAAGGGCTGTGTTTTGGCTTTGTGGGGAGGCCATAGCTGCATGGTGACAACTCAGCAAAGTATATTTAAACAATGAAAAAAGTTAAAAACAAAAGCACATATTCTGGAGAGGTCAGGTGTTCAGGAACAGGCCCTGGTAGCTCGCCGTGATCGTATAGTGGTTAGTACTCTGCGTTGTGGCCGCAGCAACCCCGGTTCGAATCCGGGTCACGGCATTGCGAATACAATATCACGGCACAAGGGCTGTGTTTTGGCTTTGTGGGGAGGCCATAGCTGCATGGTGACAACTCAGCAAAGTATATTTAAACAATGAAAAAAGTTAAAAACAAAAGCACATATTCTGGAGAGGTCAGGTGTTCAGGAACAGGCCCTGGTAGCTCGCCGTGATCGTATAGTGGTTAGTACTCTGCGTTGTGGCCGCAGCAACACCGGTTCGAATCCGGGTCACGGCATTGCGAATACAATGTCACGGCACAAGGGCTGTGTTTTGGCTTTGTGGGGAGGCCATAGCTGCATGGTGACAACTCAGCAAAGTATATTTAAACAATGAAAAAAGTTAAAAACAAAAGCACATATTCTGGAGAGGTCAGGTGTTCAGGAACAGGCCCTGGTAGCTCGCCGTGATCGTATAGTGGTTAGTACTCTGCGTTGTGGCCGCAGCAACCCCGGTTCGAATCCGGGTCACGGCATTGCGAATACAATGTCACGGCACAAGGGCTGTGTTTTGGCTTTGTGGGGAGGCCATAGCTGCATGGTGACAACTCAGCAAAGTATATTTAAACAATGAAAAAAGTTAAAAACAAAAGCACATATTCTGGAGAGGTCAGGTGTTCAGGAACAGGCCCTGGTAGCTCGCTGTGATCGTATAGTGGTTAGTACTCTGCGTTGTGGCCGCAGCAACCCCGGTTCGAATCCGGGTCACGGCATTGCGAATACAATGTCACGGCACAAGGGCTGTGTTTTGGCTTTGTGGGGAGGCCATAGCTGCATGGTGACAACTCAGCAAAGTATATTTAAACAATGAAAAAAGTTAAAAACAAAAGCACATATTCTGGAGAGGTCAGGTGTTCAGGAACAGGCCCTGGTAGCTCGCCGTGATCGTATAGTGGTTAGTACTCTGCGTTGTGGCCGCAGCAACCCCGGTTCGAATCCGGGTCACGGCATTGCGAATACAATATCACGGCACAAGGGCTGTGTTTTGGCTTTGTGGGGAGGCCATAGCTGCATGGTGACAACTCAGCAAAGTATATTTAAACAATGAAAAAAGTTAAAAACAAAAGCACATATTCTGGAGAGGTCAGGTGTTCAGGAACAGGCCCTGGTAGCTCGCCGTGATCGTATAGTGGTTAGTACTCTGCGTTGTGGCCGCAGCAACACCGGTTCGAATCCGGGTCACGGCATTGCGAATACAATGTCACGGCACAAGGGCTGTGTTTTGGCTTTGTGGGGAGGCCATAGCTGCATGGTGACAACTCAGCAAAGTATATTTAAACAATGAAAAAAGTTAAAAACAAAAGCACATATTCTGGAGAGGTCAGGTGTTCAGGAACAGGCCCTGGTAGCTCACCGTGATCGTATAGTGGTTAGTACTCTGCGTTGTGGCCGCAGCAACCCCGGTTCGAATCCGGGTCACGGCATTGCGAATACAATGTCACGGCACAAGGGCTGTGTTTTGGCTTTGTGGGGAGGCCATAGCTGCATGGTGACAACTCAGCAAAGTATATTTAAACAATGAAAAAAGTTAAAAACAAAAGCACATATTCTGGAGAGGTCAGGTGTTCAGGAACAGGCCCTGGTAGCTCGCCGTGATCGTATAGTGGTTAGTACTCTGCGTTGTGGCCGCAGCAACCCCGGTTCGAATCCCGGTCACGGCATTGCGAATACAATGTCACGGCACAAGGTCTGTGTTTTGGCTTTGTGGGGAGGCCATAGCTGCATGGTGACAACTCAGCAAAGTATATTTAAACAATGAAAAAAGTTAAAAACAAAAGCACATATTCTGGAGAGGTCAGGTGTTCAGGAACAGGCCCTGGTAGCTCGCCGTGATCGTATAGTGGTTAGTACTCTGCGTTGTGGCCGCAGCAACCCCGGTTCGAATCCGGGTCACGGCATTGCGAATACAATGTCACGGCACAAGGGCTGTGTTTTGGCTTTGTGGGGAGGCCATAGCTGCATGGTGACAACTCAGCAAAGTATATTTAAACAATGAAAAAAGTTTTAAAAAAAAGCACATATTCTGGAGAGGTCAGGTGTTCAGGAACAGGCCCTGGTAGCTCGCCGTGATCGTATAGTGGTTAGTACTCTGCGTTGTGGCCGCAGCAACCCCGGTTCGAATCCGGGTCACGGCATTGCGAATACAATGTCACGGCACAAGGGCTGTGTTTTGGCTTTGTGGGGAGGCCATAGCTGCATGGTGACAACTCAGCAAAGTATATTTAAACAATGAAAAAAGTTAAAAACAAAAGCACATATTCTGGAGAGGTCAGGTGTTCAGGAACAGGCCCTGGTAGTCGCCGTGATCGTATAGTGGTTAGTACTCTGCGTTGTGGCCGCAGCAACCCCGGTTCGAATCCGGGTCACGGCATTGCGAATACAATGTCACGGCACAAGGGCTGTGTTTTGGCTTTGTGGGGAGGCCATAGCTGCATGGTGACAACTCAGCAAAGTATATTTAAACAATGAAAAAAGTTAAAAACAAAAGCACATATTCTGGAGAGGTCAGGTGTTCAGGAACAGGCCCTGGTAGCTCGCCGTGATCGTATAGTGGTTAGTACTCTGCGTTGTGGCCGCAGCAACACCGGTTCGAATCCGGGTCACGGCATTGCGAATACAATGTCACGGCACAAGGGCTGTGTTTTGGCTTTGTGGGGAGGCCATAGCTGCATGGTGACAACTCAGCAAAGTATATTTAAACAATGAAAAAAGTTAAAAACAAAAGCACATATTCTGGAGAGGTCAGGTGTTCAGGAACAGGCCCTGGTAGCTCGCCGTGATCGTATAGTGGTTAGTACTCTGCGTTGTGGCCGCAGCAACCCCGGTTCGAATCCGGGTCACGGCAATGCGAATACAATGTCACGGCACAAGGGCTGTGTTTTGGCTTTGTGGGGAGGCCATAGCTGCATGGTGACAACTCAGCAAAGTATATTTAAACAATGAAAAAAGTTAAAAACAAAAGCACATATTCTGGAGAGGTCAGGTGTTCAGGAACAGGCCCTGGTAGCTCGCCGTGATCGTATAGTGGTTAGTACTCTGCGTTGTGGCCGCAGCAACCCCGGTTCGAATCCGGGTCACGGCATTGCGAATACAATGTCACGGCACAAGGGCTGTGTTTTGGCTTTATGGGGAGGCCATAGCTGCATGGTGACAACTCAGCAAAGTATATTAAAACAATGAAAAAAGTTAAAAACAAAAGCACATATTCTGGAGAGGTCAGGTGTTCAGGAACAGGCCCTGGTAGCTCGCCGTGATCGTATAGTAGTTAGTACTCTGCGTTGTGGCCGCAGCAACCCCGGTTCGAATCCGGGTCACGGCATTGCGAATACAATGTCACGGCACAAGGGCTGTGTTTTGGCTTTGTGGGGAGGCCATAGCTGCATGGTGACAACTCAGCAAAGTATATTTAAACAATGAAAAAAGTTAAAAACAAAAGCACATATTCTGGAGAGGTCAGGTGTTCAGGAACAGGCCCTGGTAGCTCGCCGTGATCGTATAGTGGTTAGTACTCTGCGTTGTGGCCGCAGCAACCCCGGTTCGAATCCGGGTCACGGCATTGCGAATACAATGTCACGGCACAAGGGCTGTGTTTTGGCTTTGTGGGGAGGCCATAGCTGCATGGTGACAACTCAGCAAAGTATATTTAAACAATGAAAAAAGTTAAAAACAAAAGCACATATTCTGGAGAGGTCAGGTGTTCAGGAACAGGCCCTGGTAGCTCGCCGTGATCGTATAGTGGTTAGTACTCTGCGTTGTGGCCGCAGCAACCCCGGTTCGAATCCGGGTCACGGCATTGCGAATACAATGTCACGGCACAAGGGCTGTGTTTTGGCTTTGTGGGGAGGCCATAGCTGCATGGTGACAACTCAGCAAAGTATATTTAAACAATGAAAAAAGTTAAAAACAAAAGCACATATTCTGGAGAGGTCAGGTGTTCAGGAACAGGCCCTGGTAGCTCGCCGTGATCGTATAGTGGTTAGTACTCTGCGTTGTGGCCGCAGCAACCCCGGTTCGAATCCGGGTCACGGCATTGCGAATACAATATCACGGCACAAGGGCTGTGTTTTGGCTTTGTGGGGAGGCCATAGCTGCATGGTGACAACTCAGCAAAGTATATTTAAACAATGAAAAAAGTTAAAAACAAAAGCACATATTCTGGAGAGGTCAGGTGTTCAGGAACAGGCCCTGGTAGCTCGCCGTGATCGTATAGTGGTTAGTACTCTGCGTTGTGGCCGCAGCAACACCGGTTCGAATCCGGGTCACGGCATTGCGAATACAATGTCACGGCACAAGGGCTGTGTTTTGGCTTTGTGGGGAGGCCATAGCTGCATGGTGACAACTCAGCAAAGTATATTTAAACAATGAAAAAAGTTAAAAACAAAAGCACATATTCTGGAGAGGTCAGGTGTTCAGGAACAGGCCCTGGTAGCTCGCCGTGATCGTATAGTGGTTAGTACTCTGCGTTGTGGCCGCAGCAACCCCGGTTCGAATCCGGGTCACGGCATTGCGAATACAATGTCACGGCACAAGGGCTGTGTTTTGGCTTTGTGGGGAGGCCATAGCTGCATGGTGACAACTCAGCAAAGTATATTTAAACAATGAAAAAAGTTAAAAACAAAAGCACATATTCTGGAGAGGTCAGGTGTTCAGGAACAGGCCCTGGTAGCTCGCCGTGATCGTATAGTGGTTAGTACTCTGCGTTGTGGCCGCAGCAACCCCGGTTCGAATCCGGGTCACGGCATTGCGAATACAATGTCACGGCACAAGGGCTGTGTTTTGGCTTTGTGGGGAGGCCATAGCTGCATGGTGACAACTCAGCAAAGTATATTTAAACAATGAAAAAAGTTAAAAACAAAAGCACATATTCTGGAGAGGTCAGGTGTTCAGGAACAGGCCCTGGTAGCTCGCCGTGATCGTATAGTGGTTAGTACTCTGCGTTGTGGCCGCAGCAACCCCGGTTCGAATCCGGGTCACGGCATTGCGAATACAATATCACGGCACAAGGGCTGTGTTTTGGCTTTGTGGGGAGGCCATAGCTGCATGGTGACAACTCAGCAAAGTATATTTAAACAATGAAAAAAGTTAAAAACAAAAGCACATATTCTGGAGAGGTCAGGTGTTCAGGAACAGGCCCTGGTAGCTCGCCGTGATCGTATAGTGGTTAGTACTCTGCGTTGTGGCCGCAGCAACACCGGTTCGAATCCGGGTCACGGCATTGCGAATACAATGTCACGGCACAAGGGCTGTGTTTTGGCTTTGTGGGGAGGCCATAGCTGCATGGTGACAACTCAGCAAAGTATATTTAAACAATGAAAAAAGTTAAAAACAAAAGCACATATTCTGGAGAGGTCAGGTGTTCAGGAACAGGCCC
Source organism: Electrona antarctica (assembly GCF_951216825.1). Taxonomy (NCBI): domain Eukaryota; kingdom Metazoa; phylum Chordata; class Actinopteri; order Myctophiformes; family Myctophidae; genus Electrona; species Electrona antarctica. The sequence goes on from NW_027638760.1 coordinate 35,063, forward strand.
TGGTAGCTCACCGTGATCGTATAGTGGTTAGTACTCTGCGTTGTGGCCGCAGCAACCCCGGTTCGAATCCGGGTCACGGCATTGCGAATACAATGTCACGGCACAAGGGCTGTGTTTTGGCTTTGTGGGGAGGCCATAGCTGCATGGTGACAACTCAGCAAAGTATATTTAAACAATGAAAAAAGTTAAAAACAAAAGCACATATTCTGGAGAGGTCAGGTGTTCAGGAACAGGCCCTGGTAGCTCGCCGTGATCGTATAGTGGTTAGTACTCTGCGTTGTGGCCGCAGCAACCCCGGTTCGAATCCCGGTCACGGCATTGCGAATACAATGTCACGGCACAAGGTCTGTGTTTTGGCTTTGTGGGGAGGCCATAGCTGCATGGTGACAACTCAGCAAAGTATATTTAAACAATGAAAAAAGTTAAAAACAAAAGCACATATTCTGGAGAGGTCAGGTGTTCAGGAACAGGCCCTGGTAGCTCGCCGTGATCGTATAGTGGTTAGTACTCTGCGTTGTGGCCGCAGCAACCCCGGTTCGAATCCGGGTCACGGCATTGCGAATACAATGTCACGGCACAAGGGCTGTGTTTTGGCTTTGTGGGGAGGCCATAGCTGCATGGTGACAACTCAGCAAAGTATATTTAAACAATGAAAAAAGTTTTAAAAAAAAGCACATATTCTGGAGAGGTCAGGTGTTCAGGAACAGGCCCTGGTAGCTCGCCGTGATCGTATAGTGGTTAGTACTCTGCGTTGTGGCCGCAGCAACCCCGGTTCGAATCCGGGTCACGGCATTGCGAATACAATGTCACGGCACAAGGGCTGTGTTTTGGCTTTGTGGGGAGGCCATAGCTGCATGGTGACAACTCAGCAAAGTATATTTAAACAATGAAAAAAGTTAAAAACAAAAGCACATATTCTGGAGAGGTCAGGTGTTCAGGAACAGGCCCTGGTAGTCGCCGTGATCGTATAGTGGTTAGTACTCTGCGTTGTGGCCGCAGCAACCCCGGTTCGAATCCGGGTCACGGCATTGCGAATACAATGTCACGGCACAAGGGCTGTGTTTTGGCTTTGTGGGGAGGCCATAGCTGCATGGTGACAACTCAGCAAAGTATATTTAAACAATGAAAAAAGTTAAAAACAAAAGCACATATTCTGGAGAGGTCAGGTGTTCAGGAACAGGCCCTGGTAGCTCGCCGTGATCGTATAGTGGTTAGTACTCTGCGTTGTGGCCGCAGCAACACCGGTTCGAATCCGGGTCACGGCATTGCGAATACAATGTCACGGCACAAGGGCTGTGTTTTGGCTTTGTGGGGAGGCCATAGCTGCATGGTGACAACTCAGCAAAGTATATTTAAACAATGAAAAAAGTTAAAAACAAAAGCACATATTCTGGAGAGGTCAGGTGTTCAGGAACAGGCCCTGGTAGCTCGCCGTGATCGTATAGTGGTTAGTACTCTGCGTTGTGGCCGCAGCAACCCCGGTTCGAATCCGGGTCACGGCAATGCGAATACAATGTCACGGCACAAGGGCTGTGTTTTGGCTTTGTGGGGAGGCCATAGCTGCATGGTGACAACTCAGCAAAGTATATTTAAACAATGAAAAAAGTTAAAAACAAAAGCACATATTCTGGAGAGGTCAGGTGTTCAGGAACAGGCCCTGGTAGCTCGCCGTGATCGTATAGTGGTTAGTACTCTGCGTTGTGGCCGCAGCAACCCCGGTTCGAATCCGGGTCACGGCATTGCGAATACAATGTCACGGCACAAGGGCTGTGTTTTGGCTTTGTGGGGAGGCCATAGCTGCATGGTGACAACTCAGCAAAGTATATTTAAACAATGAAAAAAGTTAAAAACAAAAGCACATATTCTGGAGAGGTCAGGTGTTCAGGAACAGGCCCTGGTAGCTCGCCGTGATCGTATAGTGGTTAGTACTCTGCGTTGTGGCCGCAGCAACCCCGGTTCGAATCCGGGTCACGGCATTGCGAATACAATGTCACGGCACAAGGGCTGTTTTTTGGCTTTGTGGGGAGGCCATAGCTGCATGGTGACAACTCAGCAAAGTATATTTAAACAATGAAAAAAGTTAAAAACAAAAGCACATATTCTGGAGAGGTCAGGTGTTCAGGAACAGGCCCTGGTAGCTCGCCGTGATCGTATAGTGGTTAGTACCCTGCGTTGTGGCCGCAGCAACCCCGGTTCGAATCCGGGTCACGGCATTGCGAATACAATGTCACGGCACAAGGGCTGTGTTTTGGCTTTGTGGGGAGGCCATAGCTGCATGGTGACAACTCAGCAAAGTATATTTAACAATGAAAAAAGTTAAAAACAAAAGCACATATTCTGGAGAGGTCAGGTGTTCAGGAACAGGCCCTGGTAGCTCGCCGTGATCGTATAGTGGTTAGTACTCTGCGTTGTGGCCGCAGCAACCCCGGTTCGAATCCGGGTCACGGCATTGCGAATACAATGTCACGGCACAAGGGCTGTGTTTTGGCTTTGTGGGGAGGCCATAGCTGCATGGTGACAACTCAGCAAAGTATATTTAAACAATGAAAAAAGTTAAAAACAAAAGCACATATTCTGGAGAGGTCAGGTGTTCAGGAACAGGCCCTGGTAGCTCGCCGTGATCGTATAGTGGTTAGTACTCTGCGTTGTGGCCGCAGCAACCCCGGTTCGAATCAGGGTCACGGCATTGCGAATACAATGTCACGGCACAAGGGCTGTGTTTTGGCTTTGTGGGGAGGCCATAGCTGCATGGTGACAACTCAGCAAAGTATATTTAAACAATGAAAAAAGTTAAAAACAAAAGCACATATTCTGGAGAGGTCAGGTGTTCAGGAACAGGCCCTGGTAGCTCGCCGTGATCGTATAGTGGTTAGTACTCTGCGTTGTGGCCGCAGCAACCCCGGTTCGAATCCGGCTCACGGCATTGCGAATACAATGTCACGGCACAAGGGCTGTGTTTTGGCTTTGTGGAGAGGCCATAGCTGCATGGTGACAACTCAGCAAAGTATATTTAAACAATGAAAAAAGTTAAAAACAAAAGCACATATTCTGGAGAGGTCAGGTGTTCAGGAACAGGCCCTGGTAGCTCGCCGTGATCGTATAGTGGTTAGTACTCTGCGTTGTGGCCGCAGCAACCCCGGTTCGAATCAGGGTCACGGCATTGCGAATACAATGTCACGGCACAAGGGCAGTGTTTTGGCTTTGTGGGGAGGCCATAGCTGCATGGTGACAACTCAGCAAAGTATATTTAAACAATGAAAAAAGTTAAAAACAAAAGCACATATTCTGGAGAGGTCAGGTGTTCAGGAACAGGCCCTGGTAGCTCGCCGTGATCGTATAGTGGTTAGTACTCTGCGTTGTGGCCGCAGCAACCCCGGTTCGAATCTGGGTCACGGCATTGCGAATACAATGTCACGGCACAAGGGCTGTGTTTTGGCTTTGTGGGGAGGCCATAGCTGCATGGTGACAACTCAGCAAAGTATATTTAAACAATGAAAAAAGTTAAAAACAAAAGCACATATTCTGGAGAGGTCAGGTGTTCAGGAACAGGCCCTGGTAGCTCGCCGTGATCGTATAGTGGTTAGTACTCTCCGTTGTGGCCGCAGCAACCCCGGTTCGAATCCGGGTCACGGCATTGCGAATACAATGTCACGGCACAAGGGCTGTGTTTTGGCTTTGTGGGGAGGCCATAGCTGCATGGTGACAACTCAGCAAAGTATATTTAAACAATGAAAAAAGTTAAAAACAAAAGCACATATTCTGGAGAGGTCAGGTGTTCAGGAACAGGCCCTGGTAGCTCGCCGTGATCGTATAGTGGTTAGTACTCTGCGTTGTGGCCGCAGCAACCCCGGTTCGAATCAGGGTCACGGCATTGCGAATACAATGTCACGGCACAAGGGCAGTGTTTTGGCTTTGTGGGGAGGCCATAGCTGCATGGTGACAACTCAGCAAAGTATATTTAAACAATGAAAAAAGTTAAAAACAAAAGCACATATTCTGGAGAGGTCAGGTGTTCAGGAACAGGCCCTGGTAGCTCGCCGTGATCGTATAGTGGTTAGTACTCTGCGTTGTGGCCGCAGCAACCCCGGTTCGAATCCGGGTCACGGCATTGCGAATACAATGTCACGGCACAAGGGCTGTGTTTTGGCTTTGTGGGGAGGCCATAGCTGCATGGTGACAACTCAGCAAAGTATATTTAAACAATGAAAAAAGTTAAAAACAAAAGCACATATTCTGGAGAGGTCAGGTGTTCAGGAACAGGCCCTGGTAGCTCGCCGTGATCGTATAGTGGTTAGTACTCTGCGTTGTGGCTGCAGCAACCCCGGTTCGAATCCGGGTCACGGCATTGCGAATACAATGTCACGGCACAAGGGCTGTGTTTTGGCTTTGTGGGGAGGCCATAGCTGCATGGTGACAACTCAGCAAAGTATATTTAAACAATGAAAAAAGTTAAAAACAAAAGCACATATTCTGGAGAGGTCAGGTGTTCAGGAACAGGCCCTGGTAGCTCGCCGTGATCGTATAGTGGTTAGTACTCTGCGTTGTGGCCGCAGCAACCCCGGTTCGAATCCGGGTCACGGCATTGCGAATACAATGTCACGGCACAAGGGCTGTGTTTTGGCTTTGTGGGGAGGCCATAGCTGCATGGTGACAACTCAGCAAAGTATATTTAAACAATGAAAAAAGTTAAAAACAAAAGCACATATTCTGGAGAGGTCAGGTGTTCAGGAACAGGCCCTGGTAGCTCGCCGTGATCGTATAGTGGTTAGTACTCTGCGTTGTGGCCGCAGCAACCCCGGTTCGAATCCGGGTCACGGCATTGCGAATACAATGTCACGGCACAAGGGCTGTTTTTTGGCTTTGTGGGGAGGCCATAGCTGCATGGTGACAACTCAGCAAAGTATATTTAAACAATGAAAAAAGTTAAAAACAAAAGCACATATTCTGGAGAGGTCAGGTGTTCAGGAACAGGCCCTGGTAGCTCGCCGTGATCGTATAGTGGTTAGTACCCTGCGTTGTGGCCGCAGCAACCCCGGTTCGAATCCGGGTCACGGCATTGCGAATACAATGTCACGGCACAAGGGCTGTGTTTTGGCTTTGTGGGGAGGCCATAGCTGCATGGTGACAACTCAGCAAAGTATATTTAACAATGAAAAAAGTTAAAAACAAAAGCACATATTCTGGAGAGGTCAGGTGTTCAGGAACAGGCCCTGGTAGCTCGCCGTGATCGTATAGTGGTTAGTACTCTGCGTTGTGGCCGCAGCAACCCCGGTTCGAATCCGGGTCACGGCATTGCGAATACAATGTCACGGCACAAGGGCTGTGTTTTGGCTTTGTGGGGAGGCCATAGCTGCATGGTGACAACTCAGCAAAGTATATTTAAACAATGAAAAAAGTTAAAAACAAAAGCACATATTCTGGAGAGGTCAGGTGTTCAGGAACAGGCCCTGGTAGCTCGCCGTGATCGTATAGTGGTTAGTACTCTGCGTTGTGGCCGCAGCAACCCCGGTTCGAATCAGGGTCACGGCATTGCGAATACAATGTCACGGCACAAGGGCTGTGTTTTGGCTTTGTGGGGAGGCCATAGCTGCATGGTGACAACTCAGCAAAGTATATTTAAACAATGAAAAAAGTTAAAAACAAAAGCACATATTCTGGAGAGGTCAGGTGTTCAGGAACAGGCCCTGGTAGCTCGCCGTGATCGTATAGTGGTTAGTACTCTGCGTTGTGGCCGCAGCAACCCCGGTTCGAATCCGGCTCACGGCATTGCGAATACAATGTCACGGCACAAGGGCTGTGTTTTGGCTTTGTGGAGAGGCCATAGCTGCATGGTGACAACTCAGCAAAGTATATTTAAACAATGAAAAAAGTTAAAAACAAAAGCACATATTCTGGAGAGGTCAGGTGTTCAGGAACAGGCCCTGGTAGCTCGCCGTGATCGTATAGTGGTTAGTACTCTGCGTTGTGGCCGCAGCAACCCCGGTTCGAATCAGGGTCACGGCATTGCGAATACAATGTCACGGCACAAGGGCAGTGTTTTGGCTTTGTGGGGAGGCCATAGCTGCATGGTGACAACTCAGCAAAGTATATTTAAACAATGAAAAAAGTTAAAAACAAAAGCACATATTCTGGAGAGGTCAGGTGTTCAGGAACAGGCCCTGGTAGCTCGCCGTGATCGTATAGTGGTTAGTACTCTGCGTTGTGGCCGCAGCAACCCCGGTTCGAATCCGGGTCACGGCATTGCGAATACAATGTCACGGCACAAGGGCTGTGTTTTGGCTTTGTGGGGAGGCCATAGCTGCATGGTGACAACTCAGCAAAGTATATTTAAACAATGAAAAAAGTTAAAAACAAAAGCACATATTCTGGAGAGGTCAGGTGTTCAGGAACAGGCCCTGGTAGCTCGCCGTGATCGTATAGTGGTTAGTACTCTGCGTTGTGGCCGCAGCAACACCGGTTCGAATCCGGGTCACGGCATTGCGAATACAATGTCACGGCACAAGGGCTGTGTTTTGGCTTTGTGGGGAGGCCATAGCTGCATGGTGACAACTCAGCAAAGTATATTTAAACAATGAAAAAAGTTAAAAACAAAAGCACATATTCTGGAGAGGTCAGGTGTTCAGGAACAGGCCCTGGTAGCTCACCGTGATCGTATAGTGGTTAGTACTCTGCGTTGTGGCCGCAGCAACCCCGGTTCGAATCCGGGTCACGGCATTGCGAATACAATGTCACGGCACAAGGGCTGTGTTTTGGCTTTGTGGGGAGGCCATAGCTGCATGGTGACAACTCAGCAAAGTATATTTAAACAATGAAAAAAGTTAAAAACAAAAGCACATATTCTGGAGAGGTCAGGTGTTCAGGAACAGGCCCTGGTAGCTCGCCGTGATCGTATAGTGGTTAGTACTCTGCGTTGTGGCCGCAGCAACCCCGGTTCGAATCCCGGTCACGGCATTGCGAATACAATGTCACGGCACAAGGTCTGTGTTTTGGCTTTGTGGGGAGGCCATAGCTGCATGGTGACAACTCAGCAAAGTATATTTAAACAATGAAAAAAGTTAAAAACAAAAGCACATATTCTGGAGAGGTCAGGTGTTCAGGAACAGGCCCTGGTAGCTCGCCGTGATCGTATAGTGGTTAGTACTCTGCGTTGTGGCCGCAGCAACCCCGGTTCGAATCCGGGTCACGGCATTGCGAATACAATGTCACGGCACAAGGGCTGTGTTTTGGCTTTGTGGGGAGGCCATAGCTGCATGGTGACAACTCAGCAAAGTATATTTAAACAATGAAAAAAGTTTAAAAAAAAGCACATATTCTGGAGAGGTCAGGTGTTCAGGAACAGGCCCTGGTAGCTCGCCGTGATCGTATAGTGGTTAGTACTCTGCGTTGTGGCCGCAGCAACCCCGGTTCGAATCCGGGTCACGGCATTGCGAATACAATGTCACGGCACAAGGGCTGTGTTTTGGCTTTGTGGGGAGGCCATAGCTGCATGGTGACAACTCAGCAAAGTATATTTAAACAATGAAAAAAGTTAAAAACAAAAGCACATATTCTGGAGAGGTCAGGTGTTCAGGAACAGGCCCTGGTAGCTCGCCGTGATCGTATAGTGGTTAGTACTCTGCGTTGTGGCCGCAGCAACACCGGTTCGAATCCGGGTCACGGCATTGCGAATACAATGTCACGGCACAAGGGCTGTGTTTTGGCTTTGTGGGGAGGCCATAGCTGCATGGTGACAACTCAGCAAAGTATATTTAAACAATGAAAAAAGTTAAAAACAAAAGCACATATTCTGGAGAGGTCAGGTGTTCAGGAACAGGCCCTGGTAGCTCGCCGTGATCGTATAGTGGTTAGTACTCTGCGTTGTGGCCGCAGCAACCCCGGTTCGAATCCGGGTCACGGCATTGCGAATACAATGTCACGGCACAAGGGCTGTGTTTTGGCTTTGTGGGGAGGCCATAGCTGCATGGTGACAACTCAGCAAAGTATATTTAAACAATGAAAAAAGTTAAAAACAAAAGCACATATTCTGGAGAGGTCAGGTGTTCAGGAACAGGCCCTGGTAGTCGCCGTGATCGTATAGTGGTTAGTACTCTGCGTTGTGGCCGCAGCAACCCCGGTTCGAATCCGGGTCACGGCATTGCGAATACAATGTCACGGCACAAGGGCTGTGTTTTGGCTTTGTGGGGAGGCCATAGCTGCATGGTGACAACTCAGCAAAGTATATTTAAACAATGAAAAAAGTTAAAAACAAAAGCACATATTCTGGAGAGGTCAGGTGTTCAGGAACAGGCCCTGGTAGCTCGCCGTGATCGTATAGTGGTTAGTACTCTGCGTTGTGGCCGCAGCAACACCGGTTCGAATCCGGGTCACGGCATTGCGAATACAATGTCACGGCACAAGGGCTGTGTTTTGGCTTTGTGGGGAGGCCATAGCTGCATGGTGACAACTCAGCAAAGTATATTTAAACAATGAAAAAAGTTAAAAACAAAAGCACATATTCTGGAGAGGTCAGGTGTTCAGGAACAGGCCCTGGTAGCTCGCCGTGATCGTATAGTGGTTAGTACTCTGCGTTGTGGCCGCAGCAACCCCGGTTCGAATCCGGGTCACGGCATTGCGAATACAATGTCACGGCACAAGGGCTGTGTTTTGGCTTTGTGGGGAGGCCATAGCTGCATGGTGACAACTCAGCAAAGTATATTTAAACAATGAAAAAAGTTAAAAACAAAAGCACATATTCTGGAGAGGTCAGGTGTTCAGGAACAGGCCCTGGTAGCTCGCCGTGATCGTATAGTGGTTAGTACTCTGCGTTGTGGCCGCAGCAACCCCGGTTCGAATCCGGGTCACGGCATTGCGAATACAATGTCACGGCACAAGGGCTGTGTTTTGGCTTTGTGGGGAGGCCATAGCTGCATGGTGACAACTCAGCAAAGTATATTTAAACAATGAAAAAAGTTAAAAACAAAAGCACATATTCTGGAGAGGTCAGGTGTTCAGGAACAGGCCCTGGTAGCTCGCCGTGATCGTATAGTGGTTAGTACTCTGCGTTGTGGCCGCAGCAACCCCGGTTCGAATCCGGGTCACGGCATTGCGAATACAATGTCACGGCACAAGGGCTGTTTTTTGGCTTTGTGGGGAGGCCATAGCTGCATGGTGACAACTCAGCAAAGTATATTTAAACAATGAAAAAAGTTAAAAACAAAAGCACATATTCTGGAGAGGTCAGGTGTTCAGGAACAGGCCCTGGTAGCTCGCCGTGATCGTATAGTGGTTAGTACCCTGCGTTGTGGCCGCAGCAACCCCGGTTCGAATCCGGGTCACGGCATTGCGAATACAATGTCACGGCACAAGGGCTGTGTTTTGGCTTTGTGGGGAGGCCATAGCTGCATGGTGACAACTCAGCAAAGTATATTTAACAATGAAAAAAGTTAAAAACAAAAGCACATATTCTGGAGAGGTCAGGTGTTCAGGAACAGGCCCTGGTAGCTCGCCGTGATCGTATAGTGGTTAGTACTCTGCGTTGTGGCCGCAGCAACCCCGGTTCGAATCCGGGTCACGGCATTGCGAATACAATGTCACGGCACAAGGGCTGTGTTTTGGCTTTGTGGGGAGGCCATAGCTGCATGGTGACAACTCAGCAAAGTATATTTAAACAATGAAAAAAGTTAAAAACAAAAGCACATATTCTGGAGAGGTCAGGTGTTCAGGAACAGGCCCTGGTAGCTCGCCGTGATCGTATAGTGGTTAGTACTCTGCGTTGTGGCCGCAGCAACCCCGGTTCGAATCAGGGTCACGGCATTGCGAATACAATGTCACGGCACAAGGGCTGTGTTTTGGCTTTGTGGGGAGGCCATAGCTGCATGGTGACAACTCAGCAAAGTATATTTAAACAATGAAAAAAGTTAAAAACAAAAGCACATATTCTGGAGAGGTCAGGTGTTCAGGAACAGGCCCTGGTAGCTCGCCGTGATCGTATAGTGGTTAGTACTCTGCGTTGTGGCCGCAGCAACCCCGGTTCGAATCCGGCTCACGGCATTGCGAATACAATGTCACGGCACAAGGGCTGTGTTTTGGCTTTGTGGAGAGGCCATAGCTGCATGGTGACAACTCAGCAAAGTATATTTAAACAATGAAAAAAGTTAAAAACAAAAGCACATATTCTGGAGAGGTCAGGTGTTCAGGAACAGGCCCTGGTAGCTCGCCGTGATCGTATAGTGGTTAGTACTCTGCGTTGTGGCCGCAGCAACCCCGGTTCGAATCAGGGTCACGGCATTGCGAATACAATGTCACGGCACAAGGGCAGTGTTTTGGCTTTGTGGGGAGGCCATAGCTGCATGGTGACAACTCAGCAAAGTATATTTAAACAATGAAAAAAGTTAAAAACAAAAGCACATATTCTGGAGAGGTCAGGTGTTCAGGAACAGGCCCTGGTAGCTCGCCGTGATCGTATAGTGGTTAGTACTCTGCGTTGTGGCCGCAGCAACCCCGGTTTGAATCCGGGTCACGGCATTGCGAATACAATGTCACGGCACAAGGGCTGTGTTTTGGCTTTGTGGGGAGGCCATAGCTGCATGGTGACAACTCAGCAAAGTATATTTAAACAATGAAAAAAGTTAAAAACAAAAGCACATATTCTGGAGAGGTCAGGTGTTCAGGAACAGGCCCTGGTAGCTCGCCGTGATCGTATAGTGGTTAGTACTCTGCGTTGTGGCCGCAGCAACCCCGGTTCGAATCCGGGTCACGGCATTGCGAATACAATGTCACGGCACAAGGGCTGTGTTTTGGCTTTGTGGGGAGGCCATAGCTGCATGGTGACAACTCAGCAAAGTATATTTAAACAATGAAAAAAGTTAAAAACAAAAGCACATATTCTGGAGAGGTCAGGTGTTCAGGAACAGGCCCTGGTAGCTCGCCGTGATCGTATAGTGGTTAGTACTCTGCGTTGTGGCCGCAGCAACCCCGGTTCGAATCCGGGTCACGGCATTGCGAATACAATGTCACGGCACAAGGGCTGTGTTTTGGCTTTGTGGGGAGGCCATAGCTGCATGGTGACAACTCAGCAAAGTATATTTAAACAATGAAAAAAGTTAAAAACAAAAGCACATATTCTGGAGAGGTCAGGTGTTCAGGAACAGGCCCTGGTAGCTCGCCGTGATCGTATAGTGGTTAGTACTCTGCGTTGTGGCCGCAGCAACCCCGGTTCGAATCAGGGTCACGGCATTGCGAATACAATGTCACGGCACAAGGGCTGTGTTTTGGCTTTGTGGGGAGGCCATAGCTGCATGGTGACAACTCAGCAAAGTATATTTAAACAATGAAAAAAGTTAAAAAACAAAAGCACATATTCTGGAGAGGTCAGGTGTTCAGGAACAGGCCCTGGTAGCTCGCCGTGATCGTATAGTGGTTAGTACTCTGCGTTGTGGCCGCAGCAACACCGGTTCGAATCCGGGTCACGGCATTGCGAATACAATGTCACGGCACAAGGGCTGTGTTTTGGCTTTGTGGGGAGGCCATAGCTGCATGGTGACAACTCAGCAAAGTATATTTAAACAATGAAAAAAGTTAAAAACAAAAGCACATATTCTGGAGAGGTCAGGTGTTCAGGAACAGGCCCTGGTACCTCGCCGTGATCGTATAGTGGTTAGTACTCTGCGTTGTGGCCGCAGCAACCCCGGTTCGAATCCGGGTCACGGCATTGCGAATACAATGTCACGGCACAAGGGCTGTGTTTTGGCTTTGTGGGGAGGCCATAGCTGCATGGTGACAACTCAGCAAAGTATATTTAAACAATGAAAAAAGTTAAAAACAAAAGCACATATTCTGGAGAGGTCAGGTGTTCAGGAACAGGCCCTGGTAGCTCGCCGTGATCGTATAGTGGTTAGTACTCTGCGTTGTGGCCCCAGCAACCCCGGTTCGAATCCGGGTCACGGCATTGCGAATACAATGTCACGGCACAAGGGCTGTGTTTTGGCTTTGTGGGGAGGCCATAGCTGCATGGTGACAACTCAGCAAAGTATATTTAAACAATGAAAAAAGTTAAAAACAAAAGCACATATTCTGGAGAGGTCAGGTGTTCAGGAACAGGCCCTGGTAGCTCGCCGTGATCGTATAGTGGTTAGTACTCTGCGTTGTGGCCGCAGCAACCCCGGTTCGAATCCGGGTCACGGCATTGCGAATACAATGTCACGGCACAAGGGCTGTGTTTTGGCTTTGTGGGGAGGCCATAGCTGCATGGTGACAACTCAGCAAAGTATATTTAAACAATGAAAAAAGTTAAAAACAAAAGCACATATTCTGGAGAGGTCAGGTGTTCTGGAACAGGCCCTGGTAGCTCGCCGTGATCGTATAGTGGTTAGTACTCTGCGTTGTGGCCGCAGCAACCCCGGTTCGAATCCGGGTCACGGCATTGCGAATACAATGTCACGGCACAAGGGCTGTGTTTTGGCTTTGTGGGGAGGCCATAGCTGCATGGTGACAACTCAGCAAAGTATATTTAAACAATGAAAAAAGTTAAAAACAAAAGCACATATTCTGGAGAGGTCAGGTGTTCAGGAACAGGCCCTGGTAGCTCGCAGTGATCGTATAGTGGTTAGTACTCTGCGTTGTGGCCGCAGCAACCCCGGTTCGAATCCGGGTCACGGCATTGCGAATACAATGTCACGGCACAAGGGCTGTGTTTTGGCTTTGTGGGGAGGCCATAGCTGCATGGTGACAACTCAGCAAAGTATATTTAAACAATGAAAAAAGTTAAAAACAAAAGCACATATTCTGGAGAGGTCAGGTGTTCAGGAACAGGCCCTGGTAGCTCGCCGTAATCGTATAGTGGTTAGTACTCTGCGTTGTGGCCGCAGCAACCCCGGTTCGAATCCGGGTCACGGCATTGCGAATACAATGTCACGTCACAAGGGCTGTGTTTTGGCTTTGTGGGGAGGCCATAGCTGCATGGTGACAACTCAGCAAAGTATATTTAAACAATGAAAAAAGTTAAAAACAAAAGCACATATTCTGGAGAGGTCAGGTGTTCAGGAACAGGCCCTGGTAGCTCGCCGTGATCGTATAGTGGTTAGTACTCTGCGTTGTGGCCGCAGCAACCCCGGTTCGAATCCGGGTCACGGCATTGTGAATACAATGTCACGGCACAAGGGCTGTGTTTTGGCTTTGTGGGGAGGCCATAGCTGCATGGTGACAACTCAGCAAAGTATATTTAAACAATGAAAAAAGTTAAAAACAAAAGCACATATTCTGGAGAGGTCAGGTGTTCAGGAACAGTCCCTGGTAGCTCGCCGTGATCGTATAGTGGTTAGTACTCTGCGTTGTGGCCGCAGCAACCCCGGTTCGAATCCGGGTCACGGCATTGCGAATACAATGTCACGGCACAAGGGCTGTGTTTTGGCTTTGTGGGGAGGCCATAGCTGCATGGTGACAACTCAGCAAAGTATATTTAAACAATGAAAAAAGTTAAAAACAAAAGCACATATTCTGGAGAGGTCAGGTGTTCAGGAACAGGCCCTGGTAGCTCGCCGTGATCGTATAGTGGTTAGTACTCTGCGTTGTGGCCGCAGCAACCCCGGTTCGAATCCGGCTCACGGCATTGCGAATACAATGTCACGGCACAAGGGCTGTGTTTTGGCTTTGTGGAGAGGCCATAGCTGCATGGTGACAACTCAGCAAAGTATATTTAAACAATGAAAAAAGTTAAAAACAAAAGCACATATTCTGGAGAGGTCAGGTGTTCAGGAACAGGCCCTGGTAGCTCGCCGTGATCGTATAGTGGTTAGTACTCTGCGTTGTGGCCGCAGCAACCCCGGTTCGAATCAGGGTCACGGCATTGCGAATACAATGTCACGGCACAAGGGCAGTGTTTTGGCTTTGTGGGGAGGCCATAGCTGCATGGTGACAACTCAGCAAAGTATATTTAAACAATGAAAAAAGTTAAAAACAAAAGCACATATTCTGGAGAGGTCAGGTGTTCAGGAACAGGCCCTGGTAGCTCGCCGTGATCGTATAGTGGTTAGTACTCTGCGTTGTGGCCGCAGCAACCCCGGTTTGAATCCGGGTCACGGCATTGCGAATACAATGTCACGGCACAAGGGCTGTGTTTTGGCTTTGTGGGGAGGCCATAGCTGCATGGTGACAACTCAGCAAAGTATATTTAAACAATGAAAAAAGTTAAAAACAAAAGCACATATTCTGGAGAGGTCAGGTGTTCAGGAACAGGCCCTGGTAGCTCGCCGTGATCGTATAGTGGTTAGTACTCTGCGTTGTGGCCGCAGCAACCCCGGTTCGAATCCGGGTCACGGCATTGCGAATACAATGTCACGGCACAAGGGCTGTGTTTTGGCTTTGTGGGGAGGCCATAGCTGCATGGTGACAACTCAGCAAAGTATATTTAAACAATGAAAAAAGTTAAAAACAAAAGCACATATTCTGGAGAGGTCAGGTGTTCAGGAACAGGCCCTGGTAGCTCGCCGTGATCGTATAGTGGTTAGTACTCTGCGTTGTGGCCGCAGCAACCCCGGTTCGAATCCGGGTCACGGCATTGCGAATACAATGTCACGGCACAAGGGCTGTGTTTTGGCTTTGTGGGGAGGCCATAGCTGCATGGTGACAACTCAGCAAAGTATATTTAAACAATGAAAAAAGTTAAAAACAAAAGCACATATTCTGGAGAGGTCAGGTGTTCAGGAACAGGCCCTGGTAGCTCGCCGTGATCGTATAGTGGTTAGTACTCTGCGTTGTGGCCGCAGCAACCCCGGTTCGAATCAGGGTCACGGCATTGCGAATACAATGTCACGGCACAAGGGCTGTGTTTTGGCTTTGTGGGGAGGCCATAGCTGCATGGTGACAACTCAGCAAAGTATATTTAAACAATGAAAAAAGTTAAAAAACAAAAGCACATATTCTGGAGAGGTCAGGTGTTCAGGAACAGGCCCTGGTAGCTCGCCGTGATCGTATAGTGGTTAGTACTCTGCGTTGTGGCCGCAGCAACACCGGTTCGAATCCGGGTCACGGCATTGCGAATACAATGTCACGGCACAAGGGCTGTGTTTTGGCTTTGTGGGGAGGCCATAGCTGCATGGTGACAACTCAGCAAAGTATATTTAAACAATGAAAAAAGTTAAAAACAAAAGCACATATTCTGGAGAGGTCAGGTGTTCAGGAACAGGCCCTGGTACCTCGCCGTGATCGTATAGTGGTTAGTACTCTGCGTTGTGGCCGCAGCAACCCCGGTTCGAATCCGGGTCACGGCATTGCGAATACAATGTCACGGCACAAGGGCTGTGTTTTGGCTTTGTGGGGAGGCCATAGCTGCATGGTGACAACTCAGCAAAGTATATTTAAACAATGAAAAAAGTTAAAAACAAAAGCACATATTCTGGAGAGGTCAGGTGTTCAGGAACAGGCCCTGGTAGCTCGCCGTGATCGTATAGTGGTTAGTACTCTGCGTTGTGGCCCCAGCAACCCCGGTTCGAATCCGGGTCACGGCATTGCGAATACAATGTCACGGCACAAGGGCTGTGTTTTGGCTTTGTGGGGAGGCCATAGCTGCATGGTGACAACTCAGCAAAGTATATTTAAACAATGAAAAAAGTTAAAAACAAAAGCACATATTCTGGAGAGGTCAGGTGTTCAGGAACAGGCCCTGGTAGCTCGCCGTGATCGTATAGTGGTTAGTACTCTGCGTTGTGGCCGCAGCAACCCCGGTTCGAATCCGGGTCACGGCATTGCGAATACAATGTCACGGCACAAGGGCTGTGTTTTGGCTTTGTGGGGAGGCCATAGCTGCATGGTGACAACTCAGCAAAGTATATTTAAACAATGAAAAAAGTTAAAAACAAAAGCACATATTCTGGAGAGGTCAGGTGTTCTGGAACAGGCCCTGGTAGCTCGCCGTGATCGTATAGTGGTTAGTACTCTGCGTTGTGGCCGCAGCAACCCCGGTTCGAATCCGGGTCACGGCATTGCGAATACAATGTCACGGCACAAGGGCTGTGTTTTGGCTTTGTGGGGAGGCCATAGCTGCATGGTGACAACTCAGCAAAGTATATTTAAACAATGAAAAAAGTTAAAAACAAAAGCACATATTCTGGAGAGGTCAGGTGTTCAGGAACAGGCCCTGGTAGCTCGCAGTGATCGTATAGTGGTTAGTACTCTGCGTTGTGGCCGCAGCAACCCCGGTTCGAATCCGGGTCACGGCATTGCGAATACAATGTCACGGCACAAGGGCTGTGTTTTGGCTTTGTGGGGAGGCCATAGCTGCATGGTGACAACTCAGCAAAGTATATTTAAACAATGAAAAAAGTTAAAAACAAAAGCACATATTCTGGAGAGGTCAGGTGTTCAGGAACAGGCCCTGGTAGCTCGCCGTAATCGTATAGTGGTTAGTACTCTGCGTTGTGGCCGCAGCAACCCCGGTTCGAATCCGGGTCACGGCATTGCGAATACAATGTCACGTCACAAGGGCTGTGTTTTGGCTTTGTGGGGAGGCCATAGCTGCATGGTGACAACTCAGCAAAGTATATTTAAACAATGAAAAAAGTTAAAAACAAAAGCACATATTCTGGAGAGGTCAGGTGTTCAGGAACAGGCCCTGGTAGCTCGCCGTGATCGTATAGTGGTTAGTACTCTGCGTTGTGGCCGCAGCAACCCCGGTTCGAATCCGGGTCACGGCATTGTGAATACAATGTCACGGCACAAGGGCTGTGTTTTGGCTTTGTGGGGAGGCCATAGCTGCATGGTGACAACTCAGCAAAGTATATTTAAACAATGAAAAAAGTTAAAAACAAAAGCACATATTCTGGAGAGGTCAGGTGTTCAGGAACAGTCCCTGGTAGCTCGCCGTGATCGTATAGTGGTTAGTACTCTGCGTTGTGGCCGCAGCAACCCCGGTTCGAATCCGGGTCACGGCATTGCGAATACAATGTCACGGCACAAGGGCTGTGTTTTGGCTTTGTGGGGAGGCCATAGCTGCATGGTGACAACTCAGCAAAGTATATTTAAACAATGAAAAAAGTTAAAAACAAAAGCACATATTCTGGAGAGGTCAGGTGTTCAGGAACAGGCCCTGGTAGCTCGCCGTGATCGTATAGTGATTAGTACTCTGCGTTGTGGCCGCAGCAACCCCGGTTCGAATCCGGGTCACGGCATTGCGAATACAATGTCACGGCACAAGGGCTGTGTTTTGGCTTTGTGGGGAGGCCATAGCTGCATGGTGACAACTCAGCAAAGTATATTTAAACAATGAAAAAAGTTAAAAACAAAAGCACATATTCTGGAGAGGTCAGGTGTTCAGGAACAGGCCCTGGTAGCTCGCCGTGATCGTATAGTGGTTAGTACTCTGCGTTGTGGCCGCAGCAACCCCGGTTCGAATCCGGGTCACGGCATTGCGAATACAATGTCACGGCACAAGGGCTGTGTTTTGGCTTTGTGGGGAGGCCATAGCTGCATGGTGACAACTCAGCAAAGTATATTTAAACAATGAAAAAAGTTAAAAACAAAAGCACATATTCTGGAGAGGTCAGGTGTTCAGGAACAGGCCCTGGTAGCTCGCCGTGATAGTATAGTGGTTAGTACTCTGCGTTGTGGCCGCAGCAACCCCCGTTCGAATCCGGGTCACGGCATTGCGAATACAATGTCACGGCACAAGGGCTGTGTTTTGGCTTTGTGGGGAGGCCATAGCTGCATGGTGACAACTCAGCAAAGTATATTTAAACAATGAAAAAAGTTAAAAACAAAAGCACATATTCTGGAGAGGTCAGGTGTTCAGGAACAGGCCCTGGTAGCTCGCCGTGATCGTATAGTGGTTAGTACTCTGCGTTGTGGCCGCAGCAACCCCGGTTCGAATCAGGGTCACGCCATTGCGAATACAATGTCACGGCACAAGGGCTGTGTTTTGGCTTTGTGGGGAGGCCATAGCTGCATGGTGACAACTCAGCAAAGTATATTTAAACAATGAAAAAAGTTAAAAACAAAAGCACATATTCTGGAGAGGTCAGGTGTTCAGGAACAGGCCCTGGTAGCTCGCCGTGATCGTATAGTGGTTAGTACTCTGCGTTGTGGCCGCAGCAACCCCGGTTCGAATCCGGGTCACGGCATTGCGAATACAATGTCACGGCACAAGGGCTGTGTTTTGGCTTTGTGGGGAGGCCATAGCTGCATGGTGACAACTCAGCAAAGTATATTTAAACAATGAAAAAAGTTAAAAACAAAAGCACATATTCTGGAGAGGTCAGGTGTTCAGGAACAGGCCCTGGTAGCTCGCCGTGATCGTGTAGTGGTTAGTACTCTGCGTTGTGGCCGCAGCAACCCCGGTTCGAATCCGGGTCACGGCATTGCGAATACAATGTCACGGCACAAGGGCTGTGTTTTGGCTTTGTGGGGAGGCCATAGCTGCATGGTGACAACTCAGCAAAGTATATTTAAACAATGAAAAAAGTTAAAAACAAAAGCACATATTCTGGAGAGGTCAGGTGTTCAGGAACAGGCCTTGGTAGCTCGCCGTGATCGTATAGTGGTTAGTACTCTGCGTTGTGGCCGCAGCAACCCCGGTTCGAATCCGCGTCACGGCATTGCTTGTTTTTGCAGAAAATGCACTAAAGACTTCTGGTGATTAGTAGTTTTTGTTCCCTACCTATGTTGAATACACTTATTGTAAGTCGCTTTGGATAAAAGCGTCTGATAAATGACTGTAATGTAATGTAATTGCGAATACAATGTCACGGCACAAGGGCTGTGTTTTGGCTTTGTGGGGAGGCCATAGCTGCATGGTGACAACTCAGCAAAGTATATTTAAACAATGAAAAAAGTTAAAAACAAAAGCACATATTCTGGAGAGGTCAGGTGTTCAGGAACAGGCCCTGGTAGCTCGCTGTGATCGTATAGTGGTTAGTACTCTGCGTTGTGGCCGCAGCAACCCCGGTTCGAATCAGGGTCACGGCATTGCGAATACAATGTCACGGCACAAGGGCTGTGTTTTGGCTTTGTGGGGAGGCCATAGCTGCATGGTGACAACTCAGCAAAGTATATTTAAACAATGAAAAAAGTTAAAAACAAAAGCACATATTCTGGAGAGGTCAGGTGTTCAGGAACAGGCCCTGGTAGCTCGCCGTGATCGTATAGTGGTTAGTACTCTGCGTTGTGGCCGCAGCAACCCCGGTTCGAATCTGGGTCACGGCATTGCGAATACAATGTCACGGCACAAGGGCTGTGTTTTGGCTTTGTGGGGAGGCCATAGCTGCATGGTGACAACTCAGCAAAGTATATTTAAACAATGAAAAAAGTTAAAAACAAAAGCACATATTCTGGAGAGGTCAGGTGTTCAGGAACAGGCCCTGGTAGCTTGCCGTGATCGTATAGTGGTTAGTACTCTGCGTTGTGGCCGCAGCAACCCCGGTTCGAATCCGGGTCACGGCATTGCGAATACAATGTCACGGCACAAGGGCTGTGTTTTGGCTTTGTGGGGAGGCCATAGCTGCATGGTGACAACTCAGCAAAGTATATTTAAACAATGAAAAAAGTTAAAAACAAAAGCACATATTCTGGAGAGGTCAGGTGTTCAGGAACAGGCCCTGGTAGCTCGCCGTGATCGTATAGTGGTTAGTACTCTGCGTTGTGGCCGCAGCAACCCCGGTTCGAATCCGGGTCACGGCATTGCGAATACAATGTCACGGCACAAGGGCTGTGTTTTGGCTTTGTGGGGAGGCCATAGCTGCATGGTGACAACTCAGCAAAGTATATTTAAACAATGAAAAAAGTTAAAAACAAAAGCACATATTCTGGAGAGGTCAGGTGTTCAGGAACAGGCCCTGGTAGCTCGCCGTGATCGTATAGTGGTTAGTACTCTGCGTTGTGGCCGCAGCAACCCCGGTTCGAATCCGGGTCACGGCATTGCGAATACAATGTCACGGCACAAGGGCTGTGTTTTGGCTTTGTGGGGAGGCCATAGCTGCATGGTGACAACTCAGCAAAGTATATTTAAACAATGAAAAAAGTTAAAAACAAAAGCACATATTCTGGAGAGGTCAGGTGTTCAGGAACAGGCCCTGGTAGCTCGCCGTGATCGTATAGTGCTTAGTACTCTGCGTTGTGGCCGCAGCAACCCCGGTTCGAATCCGGGTCACGGCATTGCGAATACAATGTCACGGCACAAGGGCTGTGTTTTGGCTTTGTGGGGAGGCCATAGCTGCATGGTGACAACTCAGCAAAGTATATTTAAACAATGAAAAAAGTTAAAAACAAAAGCACATATTCTGGAGAGGTCAGGTGTTCAGGAACAGGCCCTGGTAGCTCGCCGTGATCGTGTAGTGGTTAGTACTCTGCGTTGTGGCCGCAGCAACCCCGGTTCGAATCCGGGTCACGGCATTGCGAATACAATGTCACGGCACAAGGGCTGTGTTTTGGCTTTGTGGGGAGGCCATAGCTGCATGGTGACAACTCAGCAAAGTATATTTAAACAATGAAAAAAGTTAAAAACAAAAGCACATATTCTGGAGAGGTCAGGTGTTCAGGAACAGGCCTTGGTAGCTCGCCGTGATCGTATAGTGGTTAGTACTCTGCGTTGTGGCCGCAGCAACCCCGGTTCGAATCCGGGTCACGGCATTGCTTGTTTTTGCAGAAAATGCACTAAAGACTTCTGGTGATTAGTAGTTTTTGTTCCCTACCTATGTTGAATACACTTATTGTAAGTCGCTTTGGATAAAAGCGTCTGATAAATGACTGTAATGTAATGTAATTGCGAATACAATGTCACGGCACAAGGGCTGTGTTTTGGCTTTGTGGGGAGGCCATAGCTGCATGGTGACAACTCAGCAAAGTATATTTAAACAATGAAAAAAGTTCAAAACAAAAGCACATATTCTGGAGAGGTCAGGTGTTCAGGAACAGGCCCTGGTAGCTTGCCGTGATCGTATAGTGGTTAGTACTCTGCGTTGTGGCCGCAGCAACCCCGGTTCGAATCCGGGTCACGGCATTGCGAATACAATGTCACGGCACAAGGGCTGTGTTTTGGCTTTGTGGGGAGGCCATAGCTGCATGGTGACAACTCAGCAAAGTATATTTAAACAATGAAAAAAGTTAAAAACAAAAGCACATATTCTGGAGAGGTCAGGTGTTCAGGAACAGGCCCTGGTAGCTCGCCGTGATCGTATAGTGGTTAGTACTCTGCGTTGTGGCCGCAGCAACCCCGGTTCGAATCTGGGTCACGGCATTGCGAATACAATGTCACGGCACAAGGGCTGTGTTTTGGCTTTGTGGGGAGGCCATAGCTGCATGGTGACAACTCAGCAAAGTATATTTAAACAATGAAAAAAGTTAAAAACAAAAGCACATATTCTGGAGAGGTCAGGTGTTCAGGAACAGGCCCTGGTAGCTTGCCGTGATCGTATAGTGGTTAGTACTCTGCGTTGTGGCCGCAGCAACCCCCGTTCGAATCCGGGTCACGGCATTGCGAATACAATGTCACGGCACAAGGGCTGTGTTTTGGCTTTGTGGGGAGGCCATAGCTGCATGGTGACAACTCAGCAAAGTATATTTAAACAATGAAAAAAGTTAAAAACAAAAGCACATATTCTGGAGAGGTCAGGTGTTCAGGAACAGGCCCTGGTAGCTCGCCGTGATCGTATAGTGGTTAGTACTCTGCGTTGTGGCCGCAGCAACCCCGGTTCGAATCCGGGTCACGGCATTGCGAATACAATGTCACGGCACAAGGGCTGTGTTTTGGCTTTGTGGGGAGGCCATAGCTGCATGGTGACAACTCAGCAAAGTATATTTAAACAATGAAAAAAGTTAAAAACAAAAGCACATATTCTGGAGAGGTCAGGTGTTCAGGAACAGGCCCTGGTAGCTCGCCGTGATCGTATAGTGGTTAGTACTCTGCGTTGTGGCCGCAGCAACCCCGGTTCGAATCCGGGTCACGGCATTGTGAATACAATGTCACGGCACAAGGGCTGTGTTTTGGCTTTGTGGGGAGGCCATAGCTGCATGGTGACAACTCAGCAAAGTATATTTAAACAATGAAAAAAGTTAAAAACAAAAGCACATATTCTGGAGAGGTCAGGTGTTCAGGAACAGTCCCTGGTAGCTCGCCGTGATCGTATAGTGGTTAGTACTCTGCGTTGTGGCCGCAGCAACCCCGGTTCGAATCCGGGTCACGGCATTGCGAATACAATGTCACGGCACAAGGGCTGTGTTTTGGCTTTGTGGGGAGGCCATAGCTGCATGGTGACAACTCAGCAAAGTATATTTAAACAATGAAAAAAGTTAAAAACAAAAGCACATATTCTGGAGAGGTCAGGTGTTCAGGAACAGGCCCTGGTAGCTCGCCGTGATCGTATAGTGGTTAGTACTCTGCGTTGTGGCCGCAGCAACCCCGGTTCGAATCCGGGTCACGGCATTGCGAATACAATGTCACGGCACAAGGGCTGTGTTTTGGCTTTGTGGGGAGGCCATAGCTGCATGGTGACAACTCAGCAAAGTATATTTAAACAATGAAAAAAGTTAAAAACAAAAGCACATATTCTGGAGAGGTCAGGTGTTCAGGAACAGGCCCTGGTAGCTCGCCGTGATCGTATAGTGGTTAGTACTCTGCGTTGTGGCCGCAGCAACCCCGGTTCGAATCCGGGTCACGGTATTGCGAATACAATGTCACGGCACAAGGGCTGTGTTTTGGCTTTGTGGGGAGGCCATAGCTGCATGGTGACAACTCAGCAAAGTATATTTAAACAATGAAAAAAGTTAAAAACAAAAGCACATATTCTGGAGAGGTCAGGTGTTCAGGAACAGGCCCTGGTAGCTCGCCGTGATAGTATAGTGGTTAGTACTCTGCGTTGTGGCCGCAGCAACCCCCGTTCGAATCCGGGTCACGGCATTGCGAATACAATGTCACGGCACAAGGGCTGTGTTTTGGCTTTGTGGGGAGGCCATAGCTGCATGGTGACAACTCAGCAAAGTATATTTAAACAATGAAAAAAGTTAAAAACAAAAGCACATATTCTGGAGAGGTCAGGTGTTCAGGAACAGGCCCTGGTAGCTCGCCGTGATCGTATAGTGGTTAGTACTCTGCGTTGTGGCCGCAGCAACCCCGGTTCGAATCAGGGTCACGGCATTGCGAATACAATGTCACGGCACAAGGGCTGTGTTTTGGCTTTGTGGGGAGGCCATAGCTGCATGGTGACAACTCAGCAAAGTATATTTAAACAATGAAAAAAGTTAAAAACAAAAGCACATATTCTGGAGAGGTCAGGTGTTCAGGAACAGGCCCTGGTAGCTCGCCGTGATCGTATAGTGTTTAGTACTCTGCGTTGTGGCCGCAGCAACCCCGGTTCGAATCCGGGTCACGGCATTGCGAATACAATGTCACGGCACAAGGGCTGTGTTTTGGCTTTGTGGGGAGGCCATAGCTGCATGGTAACAACTCAGCAAAGTATATTTAAACAATGAAAAAAGTTAAAAACAAAAGCACATATTCTGGAGAGGTCAGGTGTTCAGGAACAGGCCCTGGTAGCTCGCCGTGATCGTGTAGTGGTTAGTACTCTGCGTTGTGGCCGCAGCAACCCCGGTTCGAATCCGGGTCACGGCATTGCGAATACAATGTCACGGCACAAGGGCTGTGTTTTGGCTTTGTGGGGAGGCCATAGCTGCATGGTGACAACTCAGCAAAGTATATTTAAACAATGAAAAAAGTTAAAAACAAAAGCACATATTCTGGAGAGGTCAGGTGTTCAGGAACAGGCCTTGGTAGCTCGCCGTGATCGTATAGTGGTTAGTACTCTGCGTTGTGGCCGCAGCAACCCCGGTTCGAATCCGGGTCACGGCATTGCTTGTTTTTGCAGAAAATGCACTAAAGACTTCTGGTGATTAGTAGTTTTTGTTCCCTACCTATGTTGAATACACTTATTGTAAGTCGCTTTGGATAAAAGCGTCTGATAAATGACTGTAATGTAATGTAATTGCGAATACAATGTCACGGCACAAGGGCTGTGTTTTGGCTTTGTGGGGAGGCCATAGCTGCATGGTGACAACTCAGCAAAGTATATTTAAACAATGAAAAAAGTTAAAAACAAAAGCACATATTCTGGAGAGGTCAGGTGTTCAGGAACAGGCCCTGGTAGCTCGCTGTGATCGTATAGTGGTTAGTACTCTGCGTTGTGGCCGCAGCAACCCCGGTTCGAATCAGGGTCACGGCATTGCGAATACAATGTCACGGCACAAGGGCTGTGTTTTGGCTTTGTGGGGAGGCCATAGCTGCATGGTGACAACTCAGCAAAGTATATTTAAACAATGAAAAAAGTTAAAAACAAAAGCACATATTCTGGAGAGGTCAGGTGTTCAGGAACAGGCCCTGGTAGCTCGCCGTGATCGTATAGTGGTTAGTACTCTGCGTTGTGGCCGCAGCAACCCCGGTTCGAATCTGGGTCACGGCATTGCGAATACAATGTCACGGCACAAGGGCTGTGTTTTGGCTTTGTGGGGAGGCCATAGCTGCATGGTGACAACTCAGCAAAGTATATTTAAACAATGAAAAAAGTTAAAAACAAAAGCACATATTCTGGAGAGGTCAGGTGTTCAGGAACAGGCCCTGGTAGCTTGCCGTGATCGTATAGTGGTTAGTACTCTGCGTTGTGGCCGCAGCAACCCCGGTTCGAATCCGGGTCACGGCATTGCGAATACAATGTCACGGCACAAGGGCTGTGTTTTGGCTTTGTGGGGAGGCCATAGCTGCATGGTGACAACTCAGCAAAGTATATTTAAACAATGAAAAAAGTTAAAAACAAAAGCACATATTCTGGAGAGGTCAGGTGTTCAGGAACAGGCCCTGGTAGCTCGCCGTGATCGTATAGTGGTTAGTACTCTGCGTTGTGGCCGCAGCAACCCCGGTTCGAATCCGGGTCACGGCATTGCGAATACAATGTCACGGCACAAGGGCTGTGTTTTGGCTTTGTGGGGAGGCCATAGCTGCATGGTGACAACTCAGCAAAGTATATTTAAACAATGAAAAAAGTTAAAAACAAAAGCACATATTCTGGAGAGGTCAGGTGTTCAGGAACAGGCCCTGGTAGCTCGCCGTGATCGTATAGTGGTTAGTACTCTGCGTTGTGGCCGCAGCAACCCCGGTTCGAATCCGGGTCACGGCATTGCGAATACAATGTCACGGCACAAGGGCTGTGTTTTGGCTTTGTGGGGAGGCCATAGCTGCATGGTGACAACTCAGCAAAGTATATTTAAACAATGAAAAAAGTTAAAAACAAAAGCACATATTCTGGAGAGGTCAGGTGTTCAGGAACAGGCCCTGGTAGCTCGCCGTGATCGTATAGTGCTTAGTACTCTGCGTTGTGGCCGCAGCAACCCCGGTTCGAATCCGGGTCACGGCATTGCGAATACAATGTCACGGCACAAGGGCTGTGTTTTGGCTTTGTGGGGAGGCCATAGCTGCATGGTGACAACTCAGCAAAGTATATTTAAACAATGAAAAAAGTTAAAAACAAAAGCACATATTCTGGAGAGGTCAGGTGTTCAGGAACAGGCCCTGGTAGCTCGCCGTGATCGTATAGTGGTTAGTACTCTGCGTTGTGGCCGCAGCAACCCCGGTTCGAATCCGGGTCACGGCATTGCGAATACAATGTCACGGCACAAGGGCTGTGTTTTGGCTTTGTGGGGAGGCCATAGCTGCATGGTGACAACTCAGCAAAGTATATTTAAACAATGAAAAAAGTTAAAAACAAAAGCACATATTCTGGAGAGGTCAGGTGTTCAGGAACAGGCCTTGGTAGCTCGCCGTGATCGTATAGTGGTTAGTACTCTGCGTTGTGGCCGCAGCAACCCCGGTTCGAATCCGGGTCATGGCATTGCTTGTTTTTGCAGAAAATGCACTAAAGACTTCTGGTGATTAGTAGTTTTTGTTCCCTACCTATGTTGAATACACTTATTGTAAGTCGCTTTGGATAAAAGCGTCTGATAAATGACTGTAATGTAATGTAATTGCGAATACAATGTCACGGCACAAGGGCTGTGTTTTGGCTTTGTGGGGAGGCCATAGCTGCATGGTGACAACTCAGCAAAGTATATTTAAACAATGAAAAAAGTTCAAAACAAAAGCACATATTCTGGAGAGGTCAGGTGTTCAGGAACAGGCCCTGGTAGCTTGCCGTGATCGTATAGTGGTTAGTACTCTGCGTTGTGGCCGCAGCAACCCCGGTTCGAATCCGGGTCACGGCATTGCGAATACAATGTCACGGCACAAGGGCTGTGTTTTGGCTTTGTGGGGAGGCCATAGCTGCATGGTGACAACTCAGCAAAGTATATTTAAACAATGAAAAAAGTTAAAAACAAAAGCACATATTCTGGAGAGGTCAGGTGTTCAGGAACAGGCCCTGGTAGCTCGCCGTGATCGTATAGTGGTTAGTACTCTGCGTTGTGGCCGCAGCAACCCCGGTTCGAATCTGGGTCACGGCATTGCGAATACAATGTCACGGCACAAGGGCTGTGTTTTGGCTTTGTGGGGAGGCCATAGCTGCATGGTGACAACTCAGCAAAGTATATTTAAACAATGAAAAAAGTTAAAAACAAAAGCACATATTCTGGAGAGGTCAGGTGTTCAGGAACAGGCCCTGGTAGCTTGCCGTGATCGTATAGTGGTTAGTACTCTGCGTTGTGGCCGCAGCAACCCCCGTTCGAATCCGGGTCACGGCATTGCGAATACAATGTCACGGCACAAGGGCTGTGTTTTGGCTTTGTGGGGAGGCCATAGCTGCATGGTGACAACTCAGCAAAGTATATTTAAACAATGAAAAAAGTTAAAAACAAAAGCACATATTCTGGAGAGGTCAGGTGTTCAGGAACAGGCCCTGGTAGCTCGCCGTGATCGTATAGTGGTTAGTACTCTGCGTTGTGGCCGCAGCAACCCCGGTTCGAATCCGGGTCACGGCATTGCGAATACAATGTCACGGCACAAGGGCTGTGTTTTGGCTTTGTGGGGAGGCCATAGCTGCATGGTGACAACTCAGCAAAGTATATTTAAACAATGAAAAAAGTTAAAAACAAAAGCACATATTCTGGAGAGGTCAGGTGTTCAGGAACAGGCCCTGTTAGCTCGCCGTGATCGTATAGTGGTTAGTACTCCGCGTTGTGGCCGCAGCAACCCCGGTTCGAATCCGGGTCACGGCATTGCGAATACAATGTCACGGCACAAGGGCTGTGTTTTGGCTTTGTGGGGAGGCCATAGCTGCATGGTGACAACTCAGCAAAGTATATTTAAACAATGAAAAAAGTTAAAAACAAAAGCACATATTCTGGAGAGGTCAGGTGTTCAGGAACAGGCCCTGGTAGCTCGCCGTGATCGTATAGTGCTTAGTACTCTGCGTTGTGGCCGCAGCAACCCCGGTTCGAATCCGGGTCACGGCATTGCGAATACAATGTCACGGCACAAGGGCTGTGTTTTGGCTTTGTGGGGAGGCCATAGCTGCATGGTGACAACTCAGCAAAGTATATTTAAACAATGAAAAAAGTTAAAAACAAAAGCACATATTCTGGAGAGGTCAGGTGTTCAGGAACAGGCCCTGGTAGCTCGCCGTGATCGTATAGTGGTTAGTACTCTGCGTTGTGGCCGCAGCAACCCCGGTTCGAATCCGGGTCACGGCATTGCGAATACAATGTCACGGCACAAGGGCTGTGTTTTGGCTTTGTGGGGAGGCCATAGCTGCATGGTGACAACTCAGCAAAGTATATTTAAACAATGAAAAAAGTTAAAAACAAAAGCACATATTCTGGAGAGGTCAGGTGTTCAGGAACAGGCCTTGGTAGCTCGCCGTGATCGTATAGTGGTTAGTACTCTGCGTTGTGGCCGCAGCAACCCCGGTTCGAATCCGGGTCACGGCATTGCTTGTTTTTGCAGAAAATGCACTAAAGACTTCTGGTGATTAGTAGATTTTGTTCCCTACCTATGTTGAATACACTTATTGTAAGTCGCTTTGGATAAAAGCGTCTGATAAATGACTGTAATGTAATGTAATTGCGAATACAATGTCACGGCACAAGGGCTGTGTTTTGGCTTTGTGGGGAGGCCATAGCTGCATGGTGACAACTCAGCAAAGTATATTTAAACAATGAAAAAAGTTAAAAACAAAAGCACATATTCTGGAGAGGTCAGGTGTTCAGGAACAGGCCCTGGTAGCTCGCTGTGATCGTATAGTGGTTAGTACTCTGCGTTGTGGCCGCAGCAACCCCGGTTCGAATCCGGGTCACGGCATTGCGAATACAATGTCACGGCACAAGGGCTGTGTTTTGGCTTTGTGGGGAGGCCATAGCTGCATGGTGACAACTCAGCAAAGTATATTTAAACAATGAAAAAAGTTAAAAACAAAAGCACATATTCTGGAGAGGTCAGGTGTTCAGGAACAGGCCCTGGTAGCTCGCCGTGATCGTATAGTGGTTAGTACTCTGCGTTGTGGCCGCAGCAACCCCGGTTCGAATCTGGGTCACGGCATTGCGAATACAATGTCACGGCACAAGGGCTGTGTTTTGGCTTTGTGGGGAGGCCATAGCTGCATGGTGACAACTCAGCAAAGTATATTTAAACAATGAAAAAAGTTAAAAACAAAAGCACATATTCTGGAGAGGTCAGGTGTTCAGGAACAGGCCCTGGTAGCTTGCCGTGATCGTATAGTGGTTAGTACTCTGCGTTGTGGCCGCAGCAACCCCCGTTCGAATCTGGGTCACGGCATTGCGAATACAATGTCACGGCACAAGGGCTGTGTTTTGGCTTTGTGGGGAGGCCATAGCTGCATGGTGACAACTCAGCAAAGTATATTTAAACAATGAAAAAAGTTAAAAACAAAAGCACATATTCTGGAGAGGTCAGGTGTTCAGGAACAGGCCCTGGTAGCTCGCCGTGATCGTATAGTGGTTAGTACTCTGCGTTGTGGCCGCAGCAACCCCGGTTCGAATCCGGGTCACGGCATTGCGAATACAATGTCACGGCACAAGGGCTGTGTTTTGGCTTTGTGGGGAGGCCATAGCTGCATGGTGACAACTCAGCAAAGTATATTTAAACAATGAAAAAAGTTAAAAACAAAAGCACATATTCTGGAGAGGTCAGGTGTTCAGGAACAGGCCCTGTTAGCTCGCCGTGATCGTATAGTGGTTAGTACTCCGCGTTGTGGCCGCAGCAACCCCGGTTCGAATCCGGGTCACGGCATTGCGAATACAATGTCACGGCACAAGGGCTGTGTTTTGGCTTTGTGGGGAGGCCATAGCTGCATGGTGACAACTCAGCAAAGTATATTTAAACAATGAAAAAAGTTAAAAACAAAAGCACATATTCTGGAGAGGTCAGGTGTTCAGGAACAGGCCCTGGTAGCTCGCCGTGATCGTATAGTGCTTAGTACTCTGCGTTGTGGCCGCAGCAACCCCGGTTCGAATCCGGGTCACGGCATTGCGAATACAATGTCACGGCACAAGGGCTGTGTTTTGGCTTTGTGGGGAGGCCATAGCTGCATGGTGACAACTCAGCAAAGTATATTTAAACAATGAAAAAAGTTAAAAACAAAAGCACATATTCTGGAGAGGTCAGGTGTTCAGGAACAGGCCCTGGTAGCTCGCCGTGATCGTATAGTGGTTAGTACTCTGCGTTGTGGCCGCAGCAACCCCGGTTCGAATCCGGGTCACGGCATTGCGAATACAATGTCACGGCACAAGGGCTGTGTTTTGGCTTTGTGGGGAGGCCATAGCTGCATGGTGACAACTCAGCAAAGTATATTTAAACAATGAAAAAAGTTAAAAACAAAAGCACATATTCTGGAGAGGTCAGGTGTTCAGGAACAGGCCTTGGTAGCTCGCCGTGATCGTATAGTGGTTAGTACTCTGCGTTGTGGCCGCAGCAACCCCGGTTCGAATCCGGGTCACGGCATTGCTTGTTTTTGCAGAAAATGCACTAAAGACTTCTGGTGATTAGTAGATTTTGTTCCCTACCTATGTTGAATACACTTATTGTAAGTCGCTTTGGATAAAAGCGTCTGATAAATGACTGTAATGTAATGTAATTGCGAATACAATGTCACGGCACAAGGGCTGTGTTTTGGCTTTGTGGGGAGGCCATAGCTGCATGGTGACAACTCAGCAAAGTATATTTAAACAATGAAAAAAGTTAAAAACAAAAGCACATATTCTGGAGAGGTCAGGTGTTCAGGAACAGGCCCTGGTAGCTCGCTGTGATCGTATAGTGGTTAGTACTCTGCGTTGTGGCCGCAGCAACCCCGGTTCGAATCCGGGTCACGGCATTGCGAATACAATGTCACGGCACAAGGGCTGTGTTTTGGCTTTGTGGGGAGGCCATAGCTGCATGGTGACAACTCAGCAAAGTATATTTAAACAATGAAAAAAGTTAAAAACAAAAGCACATATTCTGGAGAGGTCAGGTGTTCAGGAACAGGCCCTGGTAGCTCGCCGTGATCGTATAGTGGTTAGTACTCTGCGTTGTGGCCGCAGCAACCCCGGTTCGAATCTGGGTCACGGCATTGCGAATACAATGTCACGGCACAAGGGCTGTGTTTTGGCTTTGTGGGGAGGCCATAGCTGCATGGTGACAACTCAGCAAAGTATATTTAAACAATGAAAAAAGTTAAAAACAAAAGCACATATTCTGGAGAGGTCAGGTGTTCAGGAACAGGCCCTGGTAGCTCGCCGTGATCGTATAGTGGTTAGTACTCTGCGTTGTGGCCGCAGCAACCCCGGTTCGAATCTGGGTCACGGCATTGCGAATACAATGTCACGGCACAAGGGCTGTGTTTTGGCTTTGTGGGGAGGCCATAGCTGCATGGTGACAACTCAGCAAAGTATATTTAAACAATGAAAAAAGTTAAAAACAAAAGCACATATTCTGGAGAGGTCAGGTGTTCAGGAACAGGCCCTGGTAGCTCGCCGTGATCGTATAGTGGTTAGTACTCTGCGTTGTGGCCGCAGCAACCCCGGTTCGAATCGGGGTCACGGCATTGCGAATACAATGTCACGGCACAAGGGCTGTGTTTTGGCTTTGTGGGGAGGCCATAGCTGCATGGTGACAACTCAGCAAAGTATATTTAAACAATGAAAAAAGTTAAAAACAAAAGCACATATTCTGGAGAGGTCAGGTGTTCAGGAACAGGCCCTGGTAGCTCGCCGTGATCGTATAGTGGTTAGTACTCTGCGTTGTGGCCGCAGCAACCCCGGTTCGAATCCGGGTCACGGCATTGCGAATACAATGTCACGGCACAAGGGCTGTGTTTTGGCTTTGTGGGGAGGCCATAGCTGCATGGTGACAACTCAGCAAAGTATATTTAAACAATGAAAAAAGTTAAAAACAAAAGCACATATTCTGGAGAGGTCAGGTGTTCAGGAACAGGCCCTGGTAGCTCGCCGTGATCGTATAGTGGTTAGTACTCTGCGTTGTGGCCGCAGCAACCCCGGTTCGAATCCGGGTCACGGCATTGCGAATACAATGTCACGGCACAAGGGCTGTGTTTTGGCTTTGTGGGGAGGCCATAGCTGCATGGTGACAACTCAGCAAAGTATATTTAAACAATGAAAAAAGTTAAAAACAAAAGCACATATTCTGGAGAGGTCAGGTGTTCAGGAACAGGCCCTGGTAGCTCGCCGTGATCGTATCGTGGTTAGTACTCTGCGTTGTGGCCGCAGCAACCCCGGTTCGAATCCGGGTCACGGCATTGCGAATACAATGTCACGGCACAAGGGCTGTGTTTTGGCTTTGTGGGGAGGCCATAGCTGCATGGTGACAACTCAGCAAGGTATATTTAAACAATGAAAAAAGTTAAAAACAAAAGCACATATTCTGGAGAGGTCAGGTGTTCAGGAACAGGCCCTGGTAGCTCGCCGTGATCGTATAGTGGTTAGTACTCTGCGTTGTGGCCGCAGCAACCCCGGTTCGAATCCGGGTCACGGCATTGCGAATACAATGTCACGGCACAAGGGCTGTGTTTTGGCTTTGTGGGGAGGCCATAGCTGCATGGTGACAACTCAGCAAAGTATATTTAAACAATGAAAAAAGTTAAAAACAAAAGCACATATTCTGGAGAGGTCAGGTGTTCAGGAACAGGCCCTGGTAGCTCGCCGTGATCGTATAGTGGTTAGTACTCTGCGTTGTGGCCGCAGCAACCCCGGTTCGAATCCGGGTCACGGCATTGCGAATACAATGTCACGGCACAAGGGCTGTGTTTTGGCTTTGTGGGGAGGCCATAGCTGCATGGTGACAACTCAGCAAAGTATATTTAAACAATGAAAAAAGTTAAAAACAAAAGCACATATTCTGGAGAGGTCAGGTGTTCAGGAACAGGCCCTGGTAGCTCGCCGTGATCGTATAGTGGTTAGTACTCTGCGTTGTGGCCGCAGCAACCCCGGTTCGAATCCGGGTCACGGCATTGCGAATACAATGTCACGGCACAAGGGCTGTGTTTTGGCTTTGTGGGGAGGCCATAGCTGCATGGTGACAACTCAGCAAAGTATATTTAAATAATGAAAAAAGTTAAAAACAAAAGCACATATTCTGGAGAGGTCAGGTGTTCAGGAACAGGCCCTGGTAGCTCGCCGTGATCGTATAGTGGTTAGTACTCTGCGTTGTGGCCGCAGCAACCCCGGTTCGAATCCGGGTCACGGCATTGCGAATACAATGTCACGGCACAAGGGCTGTGTTTTGGCTTTGTGGGGAGGCCATAGCTGCATGGTGACAACTCAGCAAAGTATATTTAAACAATGAAAAAAGTTAAAAACAAAAGCACATATTCTGGAGAGGTCAGGTGTTCAGGAACAGGCCCTGGTAGCTCGCCGTGATCGTATAGTGGTTAGTACTCTGCGTTGTGGCCGCAGCAACCCTGGTTCGAATCCGGGTCACGGCATTGCGAATACAATGTCACGGCACAAGGGCTGTGTTTTGGCTTTGTGGGGAGGCCATAGCTGCATGGTGACAACTCAGCAAAGTATATTTAAACAATGAAAAAAGTTAAAAACAAAAGCACATATTCTGGAGAGGTCAGGTGTTCAGGAACAGGCCCTGGTAGCTCGCAGTGATCGTATAGTGGTTAGTACTCTGCGTTGTGGCCGCAGCAACCCCGGTTCGAATCCGGGTCACGGCATTGCGAATACAATGTCACGGCACAAGGGCTGTGTTTTGGCTTTGTGGGGAGGCCATAGCTGCATGGTGACAACTCAGCAAAGTATATTTAAACAATGAAAAAAGTTAAAAACAAAAGCACATATTCTGGAGAGGTCAGGTGTTCAGGAACAGGCCCTGGTAGCTCGCCGTGATCGTATAGTGCTTAGTACTCTGCGTTGTGGCCGCAGCAACCCCGGTTCGAATCCGGGTCACGGCATTGCGAATACAATGTCACGGCACAAGGGCTGTGTTTTGGCTTTGTGGGGAGGCCATAGCTGCATGGTGACAACTCAGCAAAGTATATTTAAACAATGAAAAAAGTTAAAAACAAAAGCACATATTCTGGAGAGGTCAGGTGTTCAGGAATAGGCCCTGGTAGCTCGCCGTGATCGTATAGTGGTTAGTACTCTGCGTTGTGGCCGCAGCAACCCCGGTTCGAATCCGGTTTACGGCATTGCGAATACAATGTCACGGCACAAGGGCTGTGTTTTGGCTTTGTGGGGAGGCCATAGCTGCATGGTGACAACTCAGCAAAGTATATTTAAACAATGAAAAAAGTTAAAAACAAAAGCACATATTCTGGAGAGGTCAGGTGTTCAGGAACAGGCCCTGGTAGCTCGCCGTGATCGTATAGTGGTTAGTACTCTGCGTTGTGGCCGCAGCAACCCCGGTTCGAATCCGGGTCACGGCATTGCGAATACAATGTCACGGCACAAGGGCTGTGTTTTGGCTTTGTGGGGAGGCCATAGCTGCATGGTGACAACTCAGCAAAGTATATTTAAACAATGAAAAAAGTTAAAAACAAAAGCACATATTCTGGAGAGGTCAGGTGTTCAGGAACAGGCCCTGGTAGCTCGCCGTGATCGTATAGTGGTTAGTACTCTGCGTTGTGGCCGCAGCAACCCTGGTTCGAATCCGGGTCACGGCATTGCGAATACAATGTCACGGCACAAGGTCTGTGTTTTGGCTTTGTGGGGAGGCCATAGCTGCATGGTGACAACTCAGCAAAGTATATTTAAACAATGAAAAAAGTTAAAAACAAAAGCACATATTCTGGAGAGGTCAGGTGTTTAGGAACAGGCCCTGGTAGCTCGCCGTGATCGTATAGTGGTTAGTACTCTGCGTTGTGGCCGCAGCAACCCCGGTTCGAATCCGGGTCACGGCATTGCGAATACAATGTCACGGCACAAGGGCTGTGTTTTGGCTTTGTGGGGAGGCCATAGCTGCATGGTGACAACTCAGCAAAGTATATTTAAACAATGAAAAAAGTTAAAAACAAAAGCACATATTCTGGAGAGGTCAGGTGTTCAGGAACAGGCCCTGGTAGCTCGCCGTGATCGTATAGTGGTTAGTACTCTGCGTTGTGGCCGCAGCAACCCCGGTTCGAATCGGGGTCACGGCATTGCGAATACAATGTCACGGCACAAGGGCTGTGTTTTGGCTTTGTGGGGAGGCCATAGCTGCATGGTGACAACTCAGCAAAGTATATTTAAACAATGAAAAAAGTTAAAAACAAAAGCACATATTCTGGAGAGGTCAGGTGTTCAGGAACAGGCCCTGGTAGCTCGCCGTGATCGTATAGTGGTTAGTACTCTGCGTTGTGGCAGCAGCAACCCCGGTTCGAATCCGGGTCACGGCATTGCGAATACAATGTCATGGCACAAGGGCTGTGTTTTGGCTTTGTGGGGAGGCCATAGCTGCATGGTGACAACTCAGCAAAGTATATTTAAACAATGAAAAAAGTTAAAAACAAAAGCACATATTCTGGAGAGGTCAGGTGTTCAGGAACAGGCCCTGGTAGCTCGCCGTGATCGTATAGTGGTTAGTACTCTGCGTTGTGGCCGCAGCAACCCCGGTTCGAATCCGGGTCACGGCATTGCGAATACAATGTCACGGCACAAGGGCTGTGTTTTGGCTTTGTGGGGAGGCCATAGCTGCATGGTGACAACTCAGCAAAGTATATTTAAACAATGAAAAAAGTTAAAAACAAAAGCACATATTCTGGAGAGGTCAGGTGTTCAGGAACAGGCCCTGGTAGCTCGCCGTGATCGTATCGTGGTTAGTACTCTGCGTTGTGGCCGCAGCAACCCCGGTTCGAATCCGGGTCACGGCATTGCGAATACAATGTCACGGCACAAGGGCTGTGTTTTGGCTTTGTGGGGAGGCCATAGCTGCATGGTGACAACTCAGCAAGGTATATTTAAACAATGAAAAAAGTTAAAAACAAAAGCACATATTCTGGAGAGGTCAGGTGTTCAGGAACAGGCCCTGGTAGCTCGCCGTGATCGTATAGTGGTTAGTACTCTGCGTTGTGGCCGCAGCAACCCCGGTTCGAATCCGGGTCACGGCATTGCGAATACAATGTCACGGCACAAGGGCTGTGTTTTGGCTTTGTGGGGAGGCCATAGCTGCATGGTGACAACTCAGCAAAGTATATTTAAACAATGAAAAAAGTTAAAAACAAAAGCACATATTCTGGAGAGGTCAGGTGTTCAGGAACAGGCCCTGGTAGCTCGCCGTGATCGTATAGTGGTTAGTACTCTGCGTTGTGGCCGCAGCAACCCCGGTTCGAATCCGGGTCACGGCATTGCGAATACAATGTCACGGCACAAGGGCTGTGTTTTGGCTTTGTGGGGAGGCCATAGCTGCATGGTGACAACTCAGCAAAGTATATTTAAACAATGAAAAAAGTTAAAAACAAAAGCACATATTCTGGAGAGGTCAGGTGTTCAGGAACAGGCCCTGGTAGCTCGCCGTGATCGTATAGTGGTTAGTACTCTGCGTTGTGGCCGCAGCAACCCCGGTTCGAATCCGGCTCACGGCATTGCGAATACAATGTCACGGCACAAGGGCTGTGTTTTGGCTTTGTGGGGAGGCCATAGCTGCATGGTGACAACTCAGCAAAGTATATTTAAACAATGAAAAAAGTTAAAAACAAAAGCACATATTCTGGAGAGGTCAGGTGTTCAGGAACAGACCCTGGTAGCTCGCCGTGATCGTATAGTGGTTAGTACTCTGCGTTGTGGCCGCAGCAACCCCGGTTCGAATCCGGGTCACGGCATTGCGAATACAATGTCACGGCACAAGGGCTGTGTTTTGGCTTTGTGGGGAGGCCATAGCTGCATGGTGACAACTCAGCAAAGTATATTTAAACAATGAAAAAAGTTAAAAACAAAAGCACATATTCTGGAGAGGTCAGGTGTTCAGGAACAGGCCCTGGTAGCTCGCCGTGATCGTATAGTGGTTAGTACTCTGCGTTGTGGCCGCAGCAACCCCGGTTCGAATCCGGGTCACGGCATTGCGAATACAATGTCACGGCACAAGGGCTGTGTTTTGGCTTTGTGGGGAGGCCATAGCTGCATGGTGACAACTCAGCAAAGTATATTTAAACAATGAAAAAAGTTAAAAACAAAAGCACATATTCTGGAGAGGTCAGGTGTTCAGGAACAGGCCCTGGTAGCTCGCCGTGATCGTATAGTGGTTAGTACTCTGCGTTGTGGCCGCAGCAACCCCGGTTCGAATCCGGGTCACGGCATTGCGAATACAATGTCACGGCACAAGGGCTGTGTTTTGGCTTTGTGGGGAGGCCATAGCTGCATGGTGACAACTCAGCAAAGTATATTTAAACAATGAAAAAAGTTAAAAACAAAAGCACATATTCTGGAGAGGTCAGGTGTTCAGGAACAGGCCCTGGTAGCTCGCCGTGATCGTATAGTGGTTAGTACTCTGCGTTGTGGCCGCAGCAACCCCGTTTCGAATCCGGGTCACGGCATTGCGAATACAATGTCACGGCACAAGGGCTGTGTTTTGGCTTTGTGGGGAGGCCATAGCTGCATGGTGACAACTCAGCAAAGTATATTTAAACAATGAAAAAAGTTAAAAACAAAAGCACATATTCTGGAGAGGTCAGGTGTTCAGGAACAGGCCCTGGTAGCTCGCCGTGATCGTATAGTGGTTGGTACTCTGCGTTGTGGCCGCAGCAACCCCGGTTCGAATCCGGGTCACGGCATTGCGAATACAATGTCACGGCACAAGGGCTGTGTTTTGGCTTTGTGGGGAGGCCATAGCTGCATGGTGACAACTCAGCAAACTATATTTAAACAATGAAAAAAGTTAAAAACAAAAGCACATATTCTGGAGAGGTCAGGTGTTCAGGAACAGGCCCTGTTAGCTCGCCGTGATCGTATAGTGGTTAGCACTCTGCGTTGTGGCCGCAGCAACCCCGGTTCGAATCCGGGTCACGGCATTGCGAATACAATGTCACGGCACAAGGGCTGTGTTTTGGCTTTGTGGGGAGGCCATAGCTGCATGGTGACAACTCAGCAAAGTATATTTAAACAATGAAAAAAGTTAAAAACAAAAGCACATATTCTGGAGAGGTCAGGTGTTCAGGAACAAGCCCTGGTAGCTTGCCGTGATCGTATAGTGGTTAGTACTCTGCGTTGTGGCCGCAGCAACCCCGGTTCGAATCCGGGTCACGGCATTGCGAATACAATGTCACGGCACAAGGGCTGTGTTTTGGCTTTGTGGGGAGGCCATAGCTGCATGGTGACAACTCAGCAAAGTATATTTAAACAATGAAAAAAGTTAAAAACAAAAGCACATATTCTGGAGAGGTCAGGTGTTCAGGAACAGGCCCTGGTAGCTCGCTGTGATCGTATAGTGGTTAGTACTCTGCGTTGTGGCCGCAGCAACCCCGGTTCGAATCCGGGTCACGGCATTGCGAATACAATGTCACGGCACAAGGGCTGTATTTTGGCTTTGTGGGGAGGCCATAGCTGCATGGTGACAACTCAGCAAAGTATATTTAAACAATGAAAAAAGTTAAAAACAAAAGCACATATTCTGGAGAGGTCAGGTGTTCAGGAACAGGCCCTGGTAGCTCGCCGTGATCGTATAGTGCTTAGTACTCTGCGTTGTGGCCGCAGCAACCCCGGTTCGAATCCGGGTCACGGCATTGCGAATACAATGTCACGGCACAAGGGCTGTGTTTTGGCTTTGTGGGGAGGCCATAGCTGCATGGTGACAACTCAGCAAAGTATATTTAAACAATGAAAAAAGTTAAAAACAAAAGCACATATTCTGGAGAGGTCAGGTGTTCAGGAACAGGCCCTGGTAGCTCGCCGTGATCGTATAGTGGTTAGTACTCTGCGTTGTGGCCGCAGCAACCCCGGTTCGAATCGGGGTCACGGCATTGCGAATACAATGTCACGGCACAAGGGCTGTGTTTTGGCTTTGTGGGGAGGCCATAGCTGCATGGTGACAACTCAGCAAAGTATATTTAAACAATGAAAAAAGTTAAAAACAAAAGCACATATTCTGGAGAGGTCAGGTGTTCAGGAACAGGCCCTAGTAGCTCGCCGTGATCGTATAGTGGTTAGTACTCTGCGTTGTGGCCGCAGCAACCCCGGTTCGAATCCGGGTCACGGCATTGCGAATACAATGTCACGGCACAAGGGCTGTATTTTGGCTTTGTGGGGAGGCCATAGCTGCATGGTGACAACTCAGCAAAGTATATTTAAACAATGAAAAAAGTTAAAAACAAAAGCACATATTCTGGAGAGGTCAGGTGTTCAGGAACAGGCCCTGGTAGCTCGCCGTGATCGTATAGTGCTTAGTACTCTGCGTTGTGGCCGCAGCAACCCCGGTTCGAATCCGGGTCACGGCATTGCGAATACAATGTCACGGCACAAGGGCTGTGTTTTGGCTTTGTGGGGAGGCCATAGCTGCATGGTGACAACTCAGCAAAGTATATTTAAACAATGAAAAAAGTTAAAAACAAAAGCACATATTCTGGAGAGGTCAGGTGTTCAGGAACAGGCCCTGGTAGCTCGCCGTGATCGTATAGTGGTTAGTACTCTGCGTTGTGGCCGCAGCAACCCCGGTTCGAATCCGGGTCACGGCATTGCGAATACAATGTCACGGCACAAGGGCTGTGTTTTGGCTTTGTGGGGAGGCCATAGCTGCATGGTGACAACTCAGCAAAGTATATTTAAACAATGAAAAAAGTTAAAAACAAAAGCACATATTCTGGAGAGGTCAGGTGTTCAGGAACAGGCCCTGGTAGCTCGCAGTGATCGTATAGTGGTTAGTACTCTGCGTTGTGGCCGCAGCAACCCCGGTTCGAATCCGGGTCACGGCATTGCGAATACAATGTCACGGCACAAGGGCTGTGTTTTGGCTTTGTGGGGAGGCCATAGCTGCATGGTGACAACTCAGCAAAGTATATTTAAACAATGAAAAAAGTTAAAAACAAAAGCACATATTCTGGAGAGGTCAGGTGTTCAGGAACAGGCCCTGGTAGCTCGCCGTGATCGTATAGTGGTTAGTACTCTGCGTTGTGGCCGCAGCAACCCCGGTTCGAATCCGGGTCACGGCATTGCGAATACAATGTCACGGCACAAGGGCTGTGTTTTGGCTTTGTGGGGAGGCCATAGCTGCATGGTGACAACTCAGCAAAGTATATTTAAACAATGAAAAAAGTTAAAAACAAAAGCACATATTCTGGAGAGGTCAGGTGTTCAGGAACAGGCCCTGGTAGCTCGCCGTGATCGTATAGTGGTTAGTACTCTGCGTTGTGGCCGCAGCAACCCCGGTTCGAATCCGGGTCACGGCATTGCGAATACAATGTCACGGCACAAGGGCTGTGTTTTGGCTTTGTGGGGAGGCCATAGCTGCATGGTGACAACTCAGCAAAGTATATTTAAACAATGAAAAAAGTTAAAAACAAAAGCACATATTCTGGAGAGGTCAGGTGTTCAGGAACAGGCCCTGGTAGCTCGCCGTGATCGTATAGTGGTTAGTACTCTGCGTTGTGGCCGCAGCAACCCCGGTTCGAATCCGGGTCACGGCATTGCGAATACAATGTCACGGCACAAGGGCTGTGTTTTGGCTGTGTGGGGAGGCCATAGCTGCATGGTGACAACTCAGCAAAGTATATTTAAACAATGAAAAAAGTTAAAAACAAAAGCACATATTCTGGAGAGGTCAGGTGTTCAGGAACAGGCCCTGGTAGCTCGCCGTGATCGTATAGTGGTTAGTACTCTGCGTTGTGGCCGCAGCAACCCCGGTTCGAATCCGGGTCACGGCATTGCGAATACAATGTCACGGCACAAGGGCTGTGTTTTGGCTTTGTGGGGAGGCCATAGCTGCATGGTGACAACTCAGCAAAGTATATTTAAACAATGAAAAAAGTTAAAAACAAAAGCACATATTCTGGAGAGGTCAGGTGTTCAGGAACAGGCCCTGGTAGCTCGCCGTGATCGTATAGTGGTTAGTACTCTGCGTTGTGGCCGCAGCAACCCCGTTTCGAATCCGGGTCACGGCATTGCGAATACAATGTCACGGCACAAGGGCTGTGTTTTGGCTTTGTGGGGAGGCCATAGCTGCATGGTGACAACTCAGCAAAGTATATTTAAACAATGAAAAAAGTTAAAAACAAAAGCACATATTCTGGAGAGGTCAGGTGTTCAGGAACAGGCCCTGGTAGCTCGCCGTGATCGTATAGTGGTTGGTACTCTGCGTTGTGGCCGCAGCAACCCCGGTTCGAATCCGGGTCACGGCATTGCGAATACAATGTCACGGCACAAGGGCTGTGTTTTGGCTTTGTGGGGAGGCCATAGCTGCATGGTGACAACTCAGCAAAGTATATTTAAACAATGAAAAAAGTTAAAAACAAAAGCACATATTCTGGAGAGGTCAGGTGTTCAGGAACAGGCCCTGTTAGCTCGCCGTGATCGTATAGTGGTTAGCACTCTGCGTTGTGGCCGCAGCAACCCCGGTTCGAATCCGGGTCACGGCATTGCGAATACAATGTCACGGCACAAGGGCTGTGTTTTGGCTTTGTGGGGAGGCCATAGCTGCATGGTGACAACTCAGCAAAGTATATTTAAACAATGAAAAAAGTTAAAAACAAAAGCACATATTCTGGAGAGGTCAGGTGTTCAGGAACAGGCCCTGGTAGCTCGCCGTGATCGTATAGTGGTTAGTACTCTGCGTTGTGGCCGCAGCAACCCCGGTTCGAATCCGGGTCACGGCATTGCGAATACAATGTCACGGCACAAGGGCTGTATTTTGGCTTTGTGGGGAGGCCATAGCTGCATGGTGACAACTCAGCAAAGTATATTTAAACAATGAAAAAAGTTAAAAACAAAAGCACATATTCTGGAGAGGTCAGGTGTTCAGGAACAGGCCCTGGTAGCTCGCCGTGATCGTATAGTGGTTAGTACTCTGCGTTGTGGCCGCAGCAACCCCGGTTCGAATCCGGGTCACGGCATTGCGAATACAATGTCACGGCACAAGGGCTGTGTTTTGGCTTTGTGGGGAGGCCATAGCTGCATGGTGACAACTCAGCAAAGTATATTTAAACAATGAAAAAAGTTAAAAACAAAAGCACATATTCTGGAGAGGTCAGGTGTTCAGGAACAGGCCCTGGTAGCTCGCCGTGATCGTATAGTGGTTAGTACTCTGCGTTGTGGCCGCAGCAACCCCGGTTCGAATCCGGGTCACGGCGTTGCGAATACAATGTCACGGCACAAGGGCTGTGTTTTGGCTTTGTGGGGAGGCCATAGCTGCATG
Source organism: Electrona antarctica (assembly GCF_951216825.1). Taxonomy (NCBI): domain Eukaryota; kingdom Metazoa; phylum Chordata; class Actinopteri; order Myctophiformes; family Myctophidae; genus Electrona; species Electrona antarctica. The sequence goes on from NW_027638760.1 coordinate 76,767, forward strand.
GTGACAACTCAGCAAAGTATATTTAAACAATGAAAAAAGTTAAAAACAAAAGCACATATTCTGGAGAGGTCAGGTGTTCAGGAACATGCCCTGGTAGCTCGCCGTGATCGTATAGTGGTTAGTACTCTGCGTTGTGGCCGCAGCAACCCCGGTTCGAATCCGGGTCACGGCATTGCGAATACAATGTCACGGCACAAGGGCTGTGTTTTGGCTTTGTGGGGAGGCCATAGCTGCATGGTGACAACTCAGCAAAGTATATTTAAACAATGAAAAAAGTTAAAAACAAAAGCACATATTCTGGAGAGGTCAGGTGTTCAGGAACAGGCCCTGGTAGCTCGCCGTGATCGTATAGTGGTTAGTACTCTGCGTTGTGGCCGCAGCAACCCCGGTTCGAATCCTGGTCACGGCATTGCGAATACAATGTCACGGCACAAGGGCTGTGTTTTGGCTTTGTGGGGAGGCCATAGCTGCATGGTGACAACTCAGCAAAGTATATTTAAACAATGAAAAAAGTTAAAAACAAAAGCACATATTCTGGAGAGGTCAGGTGTTCAGGAACAGGCCCTGGTAGCTCGCCGTGATCGTATAGTGGTTAGTACTCTGCGTTGTGGCCGCAGCAACCCCGGTTCGAATCCGGGTCACGGCATTGCGAATACAATGTCATGGCACAAGGGCTGTGTTTTGGCTTTGTGGGGAGGCCATAGCTGCATGGTGACAACTCAGCAAAGTATATTTAAACAATGAAAAAAGTTAAAAACAAAAGCACATATTCTGGAGAGGTCAGGTGTGCAGGAACAGGCCCTGGTAGCTCGCCGTGATCGTATAGTGGTTAGTACTCTGCGTTGTGGCCGCAGCAACCCCGGTTCGAATCCGGGTCACGGCATTGCGAATACAATGTCACGGCACAAGGGCTGTGTTTTGGCTTTGTGGGGAGGCCATAGCTGCATGGTGACAACTCAGCAAAGTATATTTAAACAATGAAAAAAGTTAAAAACAAAAGCACATATTCTGGAGAGGTCAGGTGTTCAGGAACAGGCCCTGGTAGCTCGCCGTGATCGTATAGTGGTTAGTACTCTGCGTTGTGGCCGCAGCAACCCCGGTTCGAATCTGGGTCACGGCATTGCGAATACAATGTCACGGCACAAGGGCTGTGTTTTGGCTTTGTGGGGAGGCCATAGCTGCATGGTGACAACTCAGCAAAGTATATTTAAACAATGAAAAAAGTTAAAAACAAAAGCACATATTCTGGAGAGGTCAGGTGTTCAGGAACAGGCCCTGGTAGCTCGCCGTGATCGTATAGTGGTTAGTACTCTGCGTTGTGGCCGCAGCAACCCCGGTTCGAATCCGGGTCACGGCATTGCGAATACAATGTCACGGCACAAGGGCTGTGTTTTGGCTTTGTGGGGAGGCCATAGCTGCATGGTGACAACTCAGCAAAGTATATTTAAACAACTAAAAAAGTTAAAAATAAAAGCACATATTCTGGAGAGGTCAGGTGTTCAGGAACAGGCCCTGGTAGCTCGCCGTGATCGTATAGTGGTTAGTACTCTGCGTTGTGGCCGCAGCAACCCCGGTTCGAATCCGGGTCACGGCATTGCGAATACAATGTCACGGCACAAGGGCTGTGTTTTGGCTTTGTGGGGAGGCCATAGCTGCATGGTGACAACTCAGCAAAGTATATTTAAACAATGAAAAAAGTTAAAAACAAAAGCACATATTCTGGAGAGGTCAGGTGTTCAGGAACAGGCCCTGGTAGCTCGCCGTGATCGTATAGTGGTTAGTACTCTGCGTTGTGGCCGCAGCAACCCAGGTTCGAATCCGGGTCACGGCATTGCGAATACAATGTCACGGCACAAGGGCTGTGTTTTGGCTTTGTGGGGAGGCCATAGCTGCATGGTGACAACTCAGCAAAGTATATTTAAACAATGAAAAAAGTTAAAAACAAAAGCACATATTCTGGAGAGGTCAGGTGTTCAGGAACAGGCCCTGGTAGCTCGCCGTGATCGTATAGTGGTTAGCAATGTTCCCTCTAATTTCTTTTCGGTCTGAGCAAACACTCAAACCTCCTGAGCAGACATCAGCAACTACTGAGCAATCATACCATCACCTTGACACCAACTATCCAAACGTTAGATAATGCGAAGTGAGCGCCCCTCACTTCACACAGGTGTGATTTCTTTCTTTTTTCCAAATGGATTTTAAGGTTACGCAAGTTACAACATTTGTATTTTATCAAGGTGGTAGGCTAGCAATTTTAGGAATATTCAGTTAGTATATATGAGTGGTTCTCAACCTTTTCAAGCTGTGACCCCCCAAAGTAATCTTTGAACTGGGGACCCCCCACCAAGACAAGCAACAGAATGGTTCCACAGATAAATATTGTGAAAATAGACGATCTACAAACTCGTTGTGAACTTGTAGATCGTCTATTTTCACAATTGTTGCCTCTTTCTTTATGGCCAATGTTTGACCAGTTTTTATAGCATAGTTTGCTGATTACTTTTCATGCAGTCTTTTTCTTTTAGAGCCTTTGAGGTATTATAGAAGTCTTAAAAGTCCTTAAATTGTCACTTCACTGTCATCACCCCCCCCCCCCCCCCCCCCCCAAATCATGTGTGGACCCACAGGTTGAGAACGACTGTTATATGAATACTCAATTGTGCATTACATGGGGGGCATGAGAAAACGTAAAAACTTTATTGGGACACACACACACACACACACACACACACACACACTAAGACGAGTTTGTTGGTGTGTTTTTGAACTCCTAGTTTTTCAGATTGTCGAATGTCAGCAGCCCCTTATGGCCCCTACTACGCCAACTATGGGCTATTATTATATGTAGTAGCTACATAGCAGAGGGATTGATTGATTGAAGAAAGATGTATTAACAGATTGGAGAATTACAGAGATAGGTTCCATATGGGGCTAGACCGCTAGAGATTAACGTTAGCTTCCACATGTTGTTTCATTCGCAAGTACACCGGGACTGGGGGCTTGTTGTGCTGTAGTGACGTTAGCTAACCAGCTAATGCGAAGCTAACGTTAGTACCCCTCTCGTTGTTGTTGCGCACAGCCGTGCTTTTATCCACACTTCCATCCGTTCGCCTTTTAAATCTAAATGTCCCATCAACGCACGGGTCCAAGGTGCAACGCGATCTTATCTGGTTCTTAACTTCTTGGGGTTTCATTAACACTGACTGCACTGCTGCTGCTGTTACGTCTCCACCTCTAAGGTCCCGACTCGCCACGCACTGCGCGCAGACGGCGCAGTCATACACAGGAGGAGAGGAGAGGAGACCAAAGAGTCAAAAAAGGAGGGGAGGAGACCTGTCTGTCGCCTCGCCTGTGTAATCTAAATAAACTGTAAAGTAAATAGAAATAAAGTGTGGGCAAATGTCGACTCTGGATAGGTATTATTACTGTAATGTAGATGATACTCGGGGGGGAGACAATTTTTTTTTACACCAGCGTCGGTGTCTGTGCGCGACAGATTTCAGTTGTGCGCGAGAGCATTTGGCCATGTGCGCGCGCGCGCACGGGCGCACCTTAGGGGGAACATTGGTGGTTAGTACTCTGCGTTGTGGCCGCAGCAACCCCGGTTCGAATCCGGGTCACGGCGTTGCGAATACAATGTCACGGCACAAGGGCTGTGTTTTGGCTTTGTGGGGAGGCCATAGCTGCATGGTGATGTGGAATCTGGAAATCATAATTCTATCCATAATGTGTGCTACTGTGCTCATAGCATATGGTGATCTGTTTAGTTGGTCAGACTAGCTGGCTGGCTTAATTGGGGTCTGTCTTTGATATTCAAGGCCACCTGGGGACAGGGGTTGTTTTTACTGTGCCTTTTGTTTGAGTCCTGAGATCCTGGTTCACACCTAGGGCCATCAAATGCTAAAACAGTGGATCAAAGGGCCACAGTGATCCTGATTCTAGGAATGGCCAAATGGTAGTCTGGTCCAATGTGTATTGTGGAAACTGTACTTAATGTCATGCAATTGAATGTAACCAGTTCAGTCAGTTGGCCAGTCACTACCTGGTGGCTGGTCAAGGCCAGCCAGGCCTATGCTATGCTATGCTGTGTACTTCGAAATAAACATCAAGGAACATCTTACTCTGTCTGCTGCCGTCTCACAATTATCTCAATGCTCTCCCGGTGTTTTGGTTAAGTTTGTATGGTCTCGTGTCATAAGATACGACAGATGGTGCGCGATCCCGACCTTCATGGTGTTTACGCCAGTTAGGAGAAGAACCAGTTGGCTTTTTTATTCAGTCTAATCAGCGAGTTTTTGTGAGCGACGGAGGGTTCCAGCGGAACGAGGACGAGGATGGCGACGGACCACCGCGATGAGGAGTGTTGCGCAGCGGCGGCGTGCGTCACTGTCCAGCCAGTGCACGGGGTGGACAGAGGAGCGGTCGGCGGGGAAGCAACAGCCACACGGGGGCCTTCGATCGTCTACTCTACGCGGGGGACGGCGAGCAGGGGAGCGATGCAGCACGGCACGGGGACGCCAGCGGAGGTCCACGACGGGGTGAGGCGACCACTCGACGCTTGGCGCGGCGGTTTCCACTTTCGAGGATTCGTTTCGAAGTGGACAAGAGGACAGTGTCAAACGGCGGCCGTGTAGTATGCAGTGTACTGATCACGCATTGCACGCACGACACGGGCCGAAGAAGGGCGCATCTCCGTGGCGATGGCTTGGCTTTCCATGGCCGGCTGACGACACAAGCTGAGGGCCTTCACGGGCCTGCGGGGTCTGTGATGAAGATGTTGCTTTTCTCTTCGTTTTCCCATCTCTGTTGTTTCAGAGCTGGGAGGGGGGAGGTGATGATGAGATGATTATGAGAGCTTTCAGCGAAAACAGCGGTGAACATTTTCTCAACTTGATCCGTGGCTGAAGCGAACTTTGAGGTAACGGAATGCAGAATACAGAAGATTTTCCTTTGTCCGTACAGAGAAAAGATGGACTTTCCTTCTCTCTGTTTTCTAAATTGTGCGTCGTGTTTGTTTCAACATGAAAAAATAGGCCTCATGTTGGTATGTTTTGTCGTATAATTAGGTAAGTTGGTTCATAAGTAGCCTAATTGTGAATCAAATAGGTGTTTTCCTAGAGACGTGAAGAGAGTATTAATTAGTTAAATATTGCTTAAACTCTGGCCTGTTAATGTATTTTCTTATTATGGTCAGGATAGGTCTGGAGACTTATTTTGATTTTGGTCCTGTGAAACTCCAAAGAGAGAGTTTCATGTGATTTGGTGTGTATGTTCTATATACCTTAGTGGAGCAGAGTTTTATTTAAAGCATTATAAACGTATAGATATGTTATGGCACGTCCTAAATTTCCTGAAAGCGGCAATGTCTTGTTTAAACGTCAGCTAATTGTAACTTACTAATCATTTTCCATTATCCATTGTTTAAGATTACTTGCCAGGATAGTGATTAAATTACAGGTCAACCGAATATTACAGTGTTTTAAAGAGGGTTTAATTTCACTCTTTGAGGGGTCCATGTGATGTGTTCATTGTTCTGTAACATTTTTAGCCATAAGAGATACGAAATTGTATTTGTACCTACTGTAATGAAAATCATTTATGACGAGTTGTGTAATCTTAAATGTCTGTGTTTGAAAACCATTTGGGAAGTTCTGTACTGTAATGCTGTTATTCAGGTGTCTTGAATGTATTGTTAAACTGAGGATCAAGGGGGGTGGTAACTGGTAAGAATTATGGTTCCATATTTTTTTATATGACATATATGTCATAAGGGGGGTTATGTGGAATCTGGAAATCATAATTCTATCCATAATGTGTGCTACTGTGCTCATAGCATATGGTGATCTGTTTAGTTGGTCAGACTAGCTGGCTGGCTTAATTGGGGTCTGTCTTTGATATTCAAGGCCACCTGGGGACAGGGGTTGTTTTTACTGTGCCTTTTGTTTGAGTCCTGAGATCCTGGTTCACACCTAGGGCCATCAAATGCTAAAACAGTGGATCAAAGGGCCACAGTGATCCTGATTCTAGGAATGGCCAAATGGTAGTCTGGTCCAATGTGTATTGTGGAAACTGTACTTAATGTCATGCAATTGAATGTAACCAGTTCAGTCAGTTGGCCAGTCACTACCTGGTGGCTGGTCAAGGCCAGCCAGGCCTATGCTATGCTATGCTGTGTACTTCGAAATAAACATCAAGGAACATCTTACTCTGTCTGCTGCCGTCTCACAATTATCTCAATGCTCTCCCGGTGTTTTGGTTAAGTTTGTATGGTCTCGTGTCATAAGATACGACAGTGACAACTCAGCAAAGTATATTTAAACAATGAAAAAAGTTAAAAACAAAAGCACATATTCTGGAGAGGTCAGGTGTTCAGGAACAGGCCCTGGTAGCTCGCCGTGATCGTATAGTGGTTAGTACTCTGCGTTGTGGCCGCAGCAACCCCGGTTCGAATCCGGGTCACGGCATTGCGAATACAATGTCACGGCACAAGGGCTGTGTTTTGGCTTTGTGGGGAGGCCATAGCTGCATGGTGACAACTCAGCAAAGTATATTTAAACAATGAAAAAAGTTAAAAACAAAAGCACATATTCTGGAGAGGTCAGGTGTTCAGGAACAGGCCCTGGTAGCTCGCCGTGATCGTATAGTGGTTAGTACTCTGCGTTGTGGCCGCAGCAACCCCGGTTCGAATCCGGGTCACGGCATTGCGAATACAATGTCACGGCACAAGGGCTGTGTTTTGGCTTTGTGGGGAGGCCATAGCTGCATGGTGACAACTCAGCAAAGTATATTTAAACAATGAAAAAAGTTAAAAACAAAAGCACATATTCTGGAGAGGTCAGGTGTTCAGGAACAGGCCCTGGTAGCTCGCCGTGATCGTATAGTGGTTAGTACTCTGCGTTGTGGCCGCAGCAACCCCGGTTCGAATCCGGGTCACGGCATTGCGAATACAATGTCATGGCACAAGGGCTGTGTTTTGGCTTTGTGTGGAGGCCATAGCTGCATGGTGACAACTCAGCAAAGTATATTTAAACAATGAAAAAAGTTAAAAACAAAAGCACATATTCTGGAGAGGTCAGGTGTGCAGGAACAGGCCCTGGTACCTCGCCGTGATCGTATAGTGGTTAGTACTCTGCGTTGTGGCCGCAGCAACCCCGGTTCGAATCCGGGTCACGGCATTGCGAATACAATGTCACGGCACAAGGGCTGTGTTTTGGCTTTGTGGGGAGGCCATAGCTGCATGGTGACAACTCAGCAAAGTATATTTAAACAATGAAAAAAGTTAAAAACAAAAGCACATATTCTGGAGAGGTCAGGTGTTCAGGAACAGGCCCTGGTAGCTCGCCATGATCGTATAGTGGTTAGTACTCTGCGTTGTGGCCGCAGCAACCCCGGTTCGAATCCGGGTCACGGCATTGCGAATACAATGTCACGGCACAAGGGCTGTGTTTTGGCTTTGTGGGGAGGCCATAGCTGCATGGTGACAACTCAGCAAAGTATATTTAAACAATGAAAAAAGTTAAAAACAAAAGCACATATTCTGGAGAGGTCAGGTGTTCAGGAACAGGCCCTGGTAGCTCGCCGTGATCGTATAGTGGTTAGTACTCTGCGTTGTGGCCGCAGCAACCCCGGTTCGAATCCGGGTCACGGCATTGCGAATACAATGTCACGGCACAAGGGCTGTGTTTTGGCTTTGTGGGGAGGCCATAGCTGCATGGTGACAACTCAGCAAAGTATATTTAAACAACTAAAAAAGTTAAAAACAAAAGCACATATTCTGGAGAGGTCAGGTGTTCAGGAACAGGCCCTGGTAGCTCGCCGTGATCGTATAGTGGTTAGTACTCTGCGTTGTGGCCGCAGCAACCCCGGTTCGAATCCGGGTCACGGCATTGCGAATACAATGTCACGGCACAAGGGCTGTGTTTTGGCTTTGTGGGGAGGCCATAGCTGCATGGTGACAACTCAGCAAAGTATATTTAAACAATGAAAAAAGTTAAAAACAAAAGCACATATTCTGGAGAGGTCAGGTGTTCAGGAACAGGCCCTGGTAGCTCGCCGTGATCGTATAGTGGTTAGTACTCTGCGTTGTGGCCGCAGCAACCCCGGTTCGAATCCGGGTCACGGCATTGCGAATACAATGTCACGGCACAAGGGCTGTGTTTTGGCTTTGTGGGGAGGCCATAGCTGCATGGTGACAACTCAGCAAAGTATATTTAAACAACTAAAAAAGTTAAAAACAAAAGCACATATTCTGGAGAGGTCAGGTGTTCAGGAACAGGCCCTGGTAGCTCGCCGTGATCGTATAGTGGTTAGTACTCTGCGTTGTGGCCGCAGCAACCCCGGTTCGAATCCGGGTCACGGCATTGCGAATACAATGTCACGGCACAAGGGCTGTGTTTTGGCTTTGTGGGGAGGCCATAGCTGCATGGTGACAACTCAGCAAAGTATATTTAAACAATGAAAAAAGTTAAAAACAAAAGCACATATTCTGGAGAGGTCAGGTGTTCAGGAACAGGCCCTGTTAGCTCGCCGTGATCGTATAGTGGTTAGCACTCTGCGTTGTGGCCGCAGCAACCCCGGTTCGAATCCGGGTCACGGCATTGCGAATACAATGTCACGGCACAAGGGCTGTGTTTTGGCTTTGTGGGGAGGCCATAGCTGCATGGTGACAACTCAGCAAAGTATATTTAAACAATGAAAAAAGTTAAAAACAAAAGCACATATTCTGGAGAGGTCAGGTGTTCAGGAACAGGCCCTGGTAGCTCGCCGTGATCGTATAGTGGTTAGTACTCTGCGTTGTGGCCGCAGCAACCCCGGTTCGAATCCGGGTCACGGCATTGCGAATACAATGTCACGGCACAAGGGCTGTATTTTGGCTTTGTGGGGAGGCCATAGCTGCATGGTGACAACTCAGCAAAGTATATTTAAACAATGAAAAAAGTTAAAAACAAAAGCACATATTCTGGAGAGGTCAGGTGTTCAGGAACAGGCCCTGGTAGCTCGCCGTGATCGTATAGTGCTTAGTACTCTGCGTTGTGGCCGCAGCAACCCCGGTTCGAATCCGGGTCACGGCATTGCGAATACAATGTCACGGCACAAGGGCTGTGTTTTGGCTTTGTGGGGAGGCCATAGCTGCATGGTGACAACTCAGCAAAGTATATTTAAACAATGAAAAAAGTTAAAAACAAAAGCACATATTCTGGAGAGGTCAGGTGTTCAGGAACAGGCCCTGGTAGCTCGCCGTGATCGTATAGTGGTTAGTACTCTGCGTTGTGGCCGCAGCAACCCCGGTTCGAATCGGGGTCACGGCATTGCGAATACAATGTCACGGCACAAGGGCTGTGTTTTGGCTTTGTGGGGAGGCCATAGCTGCATGGTGACAACTCAGCAAAGTATATTTAAACAATGAAAAAAGTTAAAAACAAAAGCACATATTCTGGAGAGGTCAGGTGTTCAGGAACAGGCCCTAGTAGCTCGCCGTGATCGTATAGTGGTTAGTACTCTGCGTTGTGGCCGCAGCAACCCAGGTTCGAATCCGGGTCACGGCATTGCGAATACAATGTCACGGCACAAGGGCTGTGTTTTGGCTTTGTGGGGAGGCCATAGCTGCATGGTGACAACTCAGCAAAGTATATTTAAACAATGAAAAAAGTTAAAAACAAAAGCACATATTCTGGAGAGGTCAGGTGTTCAGGAACAGGCCCTGGTAGCTCGCCGTGATCGTATAGTGGTTAGTACTCTGCGTTGTGGCCGCAGCAACCCCGGTTCGAATCCGGGTCACGGCATTGCGAATACAATGTCACGGCACAAGGGCTGTGTTTTGGCTTTGTGGGGAGGCCATAGCTGCATGGTGACAACTCAGCAAAGTATATTTAAACAATGAAAAAAGTTAAAAACAAAAGCACATATTCTGGAGAGGTCAGGTGTTCAGGAACAGGCCCTGGTAGCTCGCCGTGATCGTATAGTGGTTAGTACTCTGCGTTGTGGCCGCAGCAACCCCGGTTCGAATCCGGGTCACGGCGTTGCGAATACAATGTCACGGCACAAGGGCTGTGTTTTGGCTTTGTGGGGAGGCCATAGCTGCATGGTGACAACTCAGCAAAGTATATTTAAACAATGAAAAAAGTTAAAAACAAAAGCACATATTCTGGAGAGGTCAGGTGTTCAGGAACATGCCCTGGTAGCTCGCCGTGATCGTATAGTGGTTAGTACTCTGCGTTGTGGCCGCAGCAACCCCGGTTCGAATCCGGGTCACGGCATTGCGAATACAATGTCACGGCACAAGGGCTGTGTTTTGGCTTTGTGGGGAGGCCATAGCTGCATGGTGACAACTCAGCAAAGTATATTTAAACAATGAAAAAAGTTAAAAACAAAAGCACATATTCTGGAGAGGTCAGGTGTTCAGGAACAGGCCCTGGTAGCTCGCCGTGATCGTATAGTGGTTAGTACTCTGCGTTGTGGCCGCAGCAACCCCGGTTCGAATCCTGGTCACGGCATTGCGAATACAATGTCACGGCACAAGGGCTGTGTTTTGGCTTTGTGGGGAGGCCATAGCTGCATGGTGACAACTCAGCAAAGTATATTTAAACAATGAAAAAAGTTAAAAACAAAAGCACATATTCTGGAGAGGTCAGGTGTTCAGGAACAGGCCCTGGTAGCTCGCCGTGATCGTATAGTGGTTAGTACTCTGCGTTGTGGCCGCAGCAACCCCGGTTCGAATCCGGGTCACGGCATTGCGAATACAATGTCATGGCACAAGGGCTGTGTTTTGGCTTTGTGGGGAGGCCATAGCTGCATGGTGACAACTCAGCAAAGTATATTTAAACAATGAAAAAAGTTAAAAACAAAAGCACATATTCTGGAGAGGTCAGGTGTGCAGGAACAGGCCCTGGTAGCTCGCCGTGATCGTATAGTGGTTAGTACTCTGCGTTGTGGCCGCAGCAACCCCGGTTCGAATCCGGGTCACGGCATTGCGAATACAATGTCACGGCACAAGGGCTGTGTTTTGGCTTTGTGGGGAGGCCATAGCTGCATGGTGACAACTCAGCAAAGTATATTTAAACAATGAAAAAAGTTAAAAACAAAAGCACATATTCTGGAGAGGTCAGGTGTTCAGGAACAGGCCCTGGTAGCTCGCCGTGATCGTATAGTGGTTAGTACTCTGCGTTGTGGCCGCAGCAACCCCGGTTCGAATCCGGGTCACGGCATTGCGAATACAATGTCACGGCACAAGGGCTGTGTTTTGGCTTTGTGGGGAGGCCATAGCTGCATGGTGACAACTCAGCAAAGTATATTTAAACAATGAAAAAAGTTAAAAACAAAAGCACATATTCTGGAGAGGTCAGGTGTTCAGGAACAGGCCCTGGTAGCTCGCCGTGATCGTATAGTGGTTAGTACTCTGCGTTGTGGCCGCAGCAACCCCGGTTCGAATCCGGGTCACGGCATTGCGAATACAATGTCACGGCACAAGGGCTGTGTTTTGGCTTTGTGGGGAGGCCATAGCTGCATGGTGACAACTCAGCAAAGTATATTTAAACAACTAAAAAAGTTAAAAATAAAAGCACATATTCTGGAGAGGTCAGGTGTTCAGGAACAGGCCCTGGTAGCTCGCCGTGATCGTATAGTGGTTAGTACTCTGCGTTGTGGCCGCAGCAACCCCGGTTCGAATCCGGGTCACGGCATTGCGAATACAATGTCACGGCACAAGGGCTGTGTTTTGGCTTTGTGGGGAGGCCATAGCTGCATGGTGACAACTCAGCAAAGTATATTTAAACAATGAAAAAAGTTAAAAACAAAAGCACATATTCTGGAGAGGTCAGGTGTTCAGGAACAGGCCCTGGTAGCTCGCCGTGATCGTATAGTGGTTAGTACTCTGCGTTGTGGCCGCAGCAACCCAGGTTCGAATCCGGGTCACGGCATTGCGAATACAATGTCACGGCACAAGGGCTGTGTTTTGGCTTTGTGGGGAGGCCATAGCTGCATGGTGACAACTCAGCAAAGTATATTTAAACAATGAAAAAAGTTAAAAACAAAAGCACATATTCTGGAGAGGTCAGGTGTTCAGGAACAGGCCCTGGTAGCTCGCCGTGATCGTATAGTGGTTAGCAATGTTCCCTCTAATTTCTTTTCGGTCTGAGCAAACACTCAAACCTCCTGAGCAGACATCAGCAACTACTGAGCAATCATACCATCACCTTGACACCAACTATCCAAACGTTAGATAATGCGAAGTGAGCGCCCCTCACTTCACACAGGTGTGATTTCTTTCTTTTTTCCAAATGGATTTTAAGGTTACGCAAGTTACAACATTTGTATTTTATCAAGGTGGTAGGCTAGCAATTTTAGGAATATTCAGTTAGTATATATGAGTGGTTCTCAACCTTTTCAAGCTGTGACCCCCCAAAGTAATCTTTGAACTGGGGACCCCCCACCAAGACAAGCAACAGAATGGTTCCACAGATAAATATTGTGAAAATAGACGATCTACAAACTCGTTGTGAACTTGTAGATCGTCTATTTTCACAATTGTTGCCTCTTTCTTTATGGCCAATGTTTGACCAGTTTTTATAGCATAGTTTGCTGATTACTTTTCATGCAGTCTTTTTCTTTTAGAGCCTTTGAGGTATTATAGAAGTCTTAAAAGTCCTTAAATTGTCACTTCACTGTCATCACCCCCCCCCCCCCCCCCCCCCAAATCATGTGTGGACCCACAGGTTGAGAACGACTGTTATATGAATACTCAATTGTGCATTACATGGGGGGCATGAGAAAACGTAAAAACTTTATTGGGACACACACACACACACACACACACACACACACTAAGACGAGTTTGTTGGTGTGTTTTTGAACTCCTAGTTTTTCAGATTGTCGAATGTCAGCAGCCCCTTATGGCCCCTACTACGCCAACTATGGGCTATTATTATATGTAGTAGCTACATAGCAGAGGGATTGATTGATTGAAGAAAGATGTATTAACAGATTGGAGAATTACAGAGATAGGTTCCATATGGGGCTAGACCGCTAGAGATTAACGTTAGCTTCCACATGTTGTTTCATTCGCAAGTACACCGGGACTGGGGGCTTGTTGTGCTGTAGTGACGTTAGCTAACCAGCTAATGCGAAGCTAACGTTAGTACCCCTCTCGTTGTTGTTGCGCACAGCCGTGCTTTTATCCACACTTCCATCCGTTCGCCTTTTAAATCTAAATGTCCCATCAACGCACGGGTCCAAGGTGCAACGCGATCTTATCTGGTTCTTAACTTCTTGGGGTTTCATTAACACTGACTGCACTGCTGCTGCTGTTACGTCTCCACCTCTAAGGTCCCGACTCGCCACGCACTGCGCGCAGACGGCGCAGTCATACACAGGAGGAGAGGAGAGGAGACCAAAGAGTCAAAAAAGGAGGGGAGGAGACCTGTCTGTCGCCTCGCCTGTGTAATCTAAATAAACTGTAAAGTAAATAGAAATAAAGTGTGGGCAAATGTCGACTCTGGATAGGTATTATTACTGTAATGTAGATGATACTCGGGGGGGAGACAATTTTTTTTTACACCAGCGTCGGTGTCTGTGCGCGACAGATTTCAGTTGTGCGCGAGAGCATTTGGCCATGTGCGCGCGCGCGCACGGGCGCACCTTAGGGGGAACATTGGTGGTTAGTACTCTGCGTTGTGGCCGCAGCAACCCCGGTTCGAATCCGGGTCACGGCGTTGCGAATACAATGTCACGGCACAAGGGCTGTGTTTTGGCTTTGTGGGGAGGCCATAGCTGCATGGTGATGTGGAATCTGGAAATCATAATTCTATCCATAATGTGTGCTACTGTGCTCATAGCATATGGTGATCTGTTTAGTTGGTCAGACTAGCTGGCTGGCTTAATTGGGGTCTGTCTTTGATATTCAAGGCCACCTGGGGACAGGGGTTGTTTTTACTGTGCCTTTTGTTTGAGTCCTGAGATCCTGGTTCACACCTAGGGCCATCAAATGCTAAAACAGTGGATCAAAGGGCCACAGTGATCCTGATTCTAGGAATGGCCAAATGGTAGTCTGGTCCAATGTGTATTGTGGAAACTGTACTTAATGTCATGCAATTGAATGTAACCAGTTCAGTCAGTTGGCCAGTCACTACCTGGTGGCTGGTCAAGGCCAGCCAGGCCTATGCTATGCTATGCTGTGTACTTCGAAATAAACATCAAGGAACATCTTACTCTGTCTGCTGCCGTCTCACAATTATCTCAATGCTCTCCCGGTGTTTTGGTTAAGTTTGTATGGTCTCGTGTCATAAGATACGACAGATGGTGCGCGATCCCGACCTTCATGGTGTTTACGCCAGTTAGGAGAAGAACCAGTTGGCTTTTTTATTCAGTCTAATCAGCGAGTTTTTGTGAGCGACGGAGGGTTCCAGCGGAACGAGGACGAGGATGGCGACGGACCACCGCGATGAGGAGTGTTGCGCAGCGGCGGCGTGCGTCACTGTCCAGCCAGTGCACGGGGTGGACAGAGGAGCGGTCGGCGGGGAAGCAACAGCCACACGGGGGCCTTCGATCGTCTACTCTACGCGGGGGACGGCGAGCAGGGGAGCGATGCAGCACGGCACGGGGACGCCAGCGGAGGTCCACGACGGGGTGAGGCGACCACTCGACGCTTGGCGCGGCGGTTTCCACTTTCGAGGATTCGTTTCGAAGTGGACAAGAGGACAGTGTCAAACGGCGGCCGTGTAGTATGCAGTGTACTGATCACGCATTGCACGCACGACACGGGCCGAAGAAGGGCGCATCTCCGTGGCGATGGCTTGGCTTTCCATGGCCGGCTGACGACACAAGCTGAGGGCCTTCACGGGCCTGCGGGGTCTGTGATGAAGATGTTGCTTTTCTCTTCGTTTTCCCATCTCTGTTGTTTCAGAGCTGGGAGGGGGGAGGTGATGATGAGATGATTATGAGAGCTTTCAGCGAAAACAGCGGTGAACATTTTCTCAACTTGATCCGTGGCTGAAGCGAACTTTGAGGTAACGGAATGCAGAATACAGAAGATTTTCCTTTGTCCGTACAGAGAAAAGATGGACTTTCCTTCTCTCTGTTTTCTAAATTGTGCGTCGTGTTTGTTTCAACATGAAAAAATAGGCCTCATGTTGGTATGTTTTGTCGTATAATTAGGTAAGTTGGTTCATAAGTAGCCTAATTGTGAATCAAATAGGTGTTTTCCTAGAGACGTGAAGAGAGTATTAATTAGTTAAATATTGCTTAAACTCTGGCCTGTTAATGTATTTTCTTATTATGGTCAGGATAGGTCTGGAGACTTATTTTGATTTTGGTCCTGTGAAACTCCAAAGAGAGAGTTTCATGTGATTTGGTGTGTATGTTCTATATACCTTAGTGGAGCAGAGTTTTATTTAAAGCATTATAAACGTATAGATATGTTATGGCACGTCCTAAATTTCCTGAAAGCGGCAATGTCTTGTTTAAACGTCAGCTAATTGTAACTTACTAATCATTTTCCATTATCCATTGTTTAAGATTACTTGCCAGGATAGTGATTAAATTACAGGTCAACCGAATATTACAGTGTTTTAAAGAGGGTTTAATTTCACTCTTTGAGGGGTCCATGTGATGTGTTCATTGTTCTGTAACATTTTTAGCCATAAGAGATACGAAATTGTATTTGTACCTACTGTAATGAAAATCATTTATGACGAGTTGTGTAATCTTAAATGTCTGTGTTTGAAAACCATTTGGGAAGTTCTGTACTGTAATGCTGTTATTCAGGTGTCTTGAATGTATTGTTAAACTGAGGATCAAGGGGGGTGGTAACTGGTAAGAATTATGGTTCCATATTTTTTTATATGACATATATGTCATAAGGGG
The DNA here is from genome assembly GCF_951216825.1 of Electrona antarctica. Taxonomy (NCBI): domain Eukaryota; kingdom Metazoa; phylum Chordata; class Actinopteri; order Myctophiformes; family Myctophidae; genus Electrona; species Electrona antarctica. The sequence continues at coordinate 92,622 of NW_027638760.1, forward strand.
GGTTATGTGGAATCTGGAAATCATAATTCTATCCATAATGTGTGCTACTGTGCTCATAGCATATGGTGATCTGTTTAGTTGGTCAGACTAGCTGGCTGGCTTAATTGGGGTCTGTCTTTGATATTCAAGGCCACCTGGGGACAGGGGTTGTTTTTACTGTGCCTTTTGTTTGAGTCCTGAGATCCTGGTTCACACCTAGGGCCATCAAATGCTAAAACAGTGGATCAAAGGGCCACAGTGATCCTGATTCTAGGAATGGCCAAATGGTAGTCTGGTCCAATGTGTATTGTGGAAACTGTACTTAATGTCATGCAATTGAATGTAACCAGTTCAGTCAGTTGGCCAGTCACTACCTGGTGGCTGGTCAAGGCCAGCCAGGCCTATGCTATGCTATGCTGTGTACTTCGAAATAAACATCAAGGAACATCTTACTCTGTCTGCTGCCGTCTCACAATTATCTCAATGCTCTCCCGGTGTTTTGGTTAAGTTTGTATGGTCTCGTGTCATAAGATACGACAGTGACAACTCAGCAAAGTATATTTAAACAATGAAAAAAGTTAAAAACAAAAGCACATATTCTGGAGAGGTCAGGTGTTCAGGAACAGGCCCTGGTAGCTCGCCGTGATCGTATAGTGGTTAGTACTCTGCGTTGTGGCCGCAGCAACCCCGGTTCGAATCCGGGTCACGGCATTGCGAATACAATGTCACGGCACAAGGGCTGTGTTTTGGCTTTGTGGGGAGGCCATAGCTGCATGGTGACAACTCAGCAAAGTATATTTAAACAATGAAAAAAGTTAAAAACAAAAGCACATATTCTGGAGAGGTCAGGTGTTCAGGAACAGGCCCTGGTAGCTCGCCGTGATCGTATAGTGGTTAGTACTCTGCGTTGTGGCCGCAGCAACCCCGGTTCGAATCCGGGTCACGGCATTGCGAATACAATGTCACGGCACAAGGGCTGTGTTTTGGCTTTGTGGGGAGGCCATAGCTGCATGGTGACAACTCAGCAAAGTATATTTAAACAATGAAAAAAGTTAAAAACAAAAGCACATATTCTGGAGAGGTCAGGTGTTCAGGAACAGGCCCTGGTAGCTCGCCGTGATCGTATAGTGGTTAGTACTCTGCGTTGTGGCCGCAGCAACCCCGGTTCGAATCCGGGTCACGGCATTGCGAATACAATGTCATGGCACAAGGGCTGTGTTTTGGCTTTGTGTGGAGGCCATAGCTGCATGGTGACAACTCAGCAAAGTATATTTAAACAATGAAAAAAGTTAAAAACAAAAGCACATATTCTGGAGAGGTCAGGTGTGCAGGAACAGGCCCTGGTAGCTCGCCGTGATCGTATAGTGGTTAGTACTCTGCGTTGTGGCCGCAGCAACCCC
>NW_027638759.1:0-17682 GCF_951216825.1 Electrona antarctica
CCCATTGCAGTCAGAACTACAGACTCACTCCCAATCTAAACTATGGAATGAACTTCCCATTGCAGTCAGAACTACAGACTCACTCCCAATCTAAACTATGGAATGAACTTCCCATTACAGTCAGAACTACAGACTCACTCCCAATCTAAACTATGGAATGAACTTCGCATTGCAGTCAGAACTACAGACTCACTCCCAATCTAAACTATGGAATGAACTTCCCATTACAGTCAGAACTACAGACTCACTCCCAATCTAAACTATGGAATGAACTTCGCATTGCAGTCAGAACTACAGACTCACTCCCAATGTTCCGCCGTAGTCTGAAAACCCACCTCTTCAGACTCCATCTCAACCCGTAGCTCCTCCCCTAGCCTCGGCCACCTTACAGGCGTATGCAAAGGCTCAACTTATTTAACTTAGATATCATTTTATGTAGACATAGCACTCTATAGTGTATACTCATAGTTTTGTGTGTGTGTGCGTGTGTGTGTGCGTGTGCGTGTGTGTGCGTGCAGTGGTCCGGTGCACCTGAAGAAGCGTAAGGCAGAGCGGGCAGCGGAGGAGGCGACCTATGAGAAGCTCCCTCGCAGAACCAACCAGCCAATGGAGGACAAGGAGGTCATTCACCTGCTGCCAATCAAAGACAAGACCCGCCTCATTCCTCAGAGCATCGAGAGACCAGGTCTGTCTGTCTGTCTGTCTGTCTGTCTGTCTGTCTGTCTGTCTGTCTGTCTGTCTGTCTGTCTGTCTGTCTGTCTGCCTGCCTGCCTGCCTGCCTGTCTGTCTGTCTGTCTGTCTGTCTGTCTGTCTGTCTGTCTGTCTGTCTGATCATAGATCAGCTACACCTCTGAGTAATGTTTGTCATCTCCGTTGACGAAAATATAGTTTAAAATATCTTTACATTTTATTTATTAATATCCATTTCTGCTTAAGTTATATATGCTTAGATGATTTCTATTTCTATTAGGATACATTTGTGCGACTGTAAAGATGAAACAGAAGTGGGGAGGAGGCTCCACTTCTGCTTTATATTTGACTCATGATCAGAGCTTCCGTTGCTCCAGACTGTACGACGGAAGCATTTATATTTGACTCATGATCAGAGCTTCCGTTGCTCCAGACTGTACGACGGAAGCATTTATATTTTACTCGTGATCAGATCTTCCGTTGCTCCAGACTGTACGACGGAAGCATTTATATTTGACTCATGATCAGATCTTCCGTTGCTCCAGACTGTATGACGGAAGCATTTATATTTTACTGATGATCAGATCTTCCGTTGCTCCAGACTGTATGATGGAAGCATTTATATTTGACTCATGATCAGATCTTCCGTTGCTCCAGACTGTATGACGGAAGCATTTATATTTTACTGATGATCAGATCTTCCGTTGCTCCAGACTGTATGATGGAAGCATTTATATTTGACTCATGATCAGATCTTCCGTTGCTCCAGACTGTATGACGGAAGCATTTATATTTTACTGATGATCAGATCTTCCGTTGCTCCAGACTGTACGACGGAAGCATTTATATTTGACTCATGATCAGAGCTTCCGTTGCTCCAGACTGTATGACGGAAGCATTTTTATTTTACTCATGATCAGATCTTCCGTTGCTCCAGACTGTACGACGGAAGCATTTATATTTGACTCATGATCAGAGCTTCCGTTGCTCCAGACTGTATGACGGAAGCATTTATATTTTACTCATGATCAGAGCTTCCGTTGCTCCAGACTGTATGACGGAAGCATTTATATTTTACTCATGATCAGATCTTCCGTTGCTCCAGACTGTACGACGGAAGCTTTTGAACATTGAGACTAGTCTGATGATGATGATGTCATGATGATGTCATGATGATGATGGCATGATGATCTCATGGTGATGATGTCATAATGATGTCATGATGATGATGGCATGATGATGTCATGGTGATGATGTCATAATGATGTCATGATGATGATGGCATGATGATGTCATGGTGATGATGTCATAATGATGTCATGATGATGATGATGTGTCTCCAGTGATCCGGGAGGAGGATGAAGATGAAGAGGAGGACACTGGACTGGAACACTTTGAGAACGGTACGCACGCACACACACACTCGGACGCACGCACACACACACACACACACACACACACACACACACACACTCGGACGCACGCACGCACGCACACACTCGGACGCACGCACACACACACACACACACACACACACTCGGACGCACGCACACACACACACACACACACACACACACACACACTCGGACGCACGCACGCACGCACACACTCGGACGCACGCACACACACACACACACACACACACACACACACACTCGGACGCACGCAAGCACGCACACACTCGGACGCACGCACGCACACACACACACACACACACACACACACTCGGACGCACGCACACACACACACACACACACACACACTCGGACGCACGCACACACACACACACACACACACACACACACACACTCGGACGCACGCAAGCACGCACACACACACACACTCGGACGCACGCACACACACACACACACACACACACACACACACACACACACACACACACTCGGACGCACGCACACACACACACACACACACACACACACTCGGACGCACGCAAGCACGCACACACTCGGACGCACGCACACACACACTCGGACGCACGCACGCACGCACACACTCGGACGCACGCACGCACACACGCACACACGCACACACACACTCGGACGCACGCACACACACACTCGGACGCACGCACACACACACACACACACACACACTCGGACGCACGCACGCACACACACACTCGGACGCACGCACGCACACACGCACACACACACACACACACACAGCTTTGCTTTTAACTCAAAGTTAAAACGTTCGCTCTGAAAGATTATATATTCAATGATTTGCACCACATTTTCACGATTTTTCAAAAATAGCAGACCTACAAGCTCGTAGTGCCGGGAAATCTTATGATATTTAGTTGACTAAAACTGGACTAACACTAGAACATTCCAGGTGACTAAAATGTGACAAAGTCCAGGAGATCCCCTCCCGTTGTTAACACCCCGAACGCCCGGGGTTATGTAATCCATTAAATCAGAGGTTATGTAATCCATTAAATCAGAGGTTATGTAATCCATTAAATCAGAGGTTATGTAATCCATTAAATCAGAGGTTATGTAATCCATTAAATCAGAGGTTATGTAATCCATTAAATCAGAGGTTATGTAATCCATTAAATCAGAGGTTATGTAATCCATTAAATCAGAGGTTATGTAATCCATTAAATCAGAGGTTATGTAATCCATTAAATCAGAGGTTATGTAATCCATTAAATCAGAGGTTATGTAATCCATTAAATCAGAGGTTATGTAATCCATTAAATCAGAGGTTATGTAATCCATTAAATCAGAGGTTATTTAATCCATTAAATCAGAGGTTATGTAATCCATTAAATCAGAGGTTATGTAATCCATTAAATCAGAGGTTATGTAATCCATTAAATCAGAGGTTATGTAATCCATTAAATCAGAGGTTATGTAATCCATTAAATCAGAGGTTATGTAATCCATTAAATCAGAGGTTATGTAATCCATTAAATCAGAGGTTATGTAATCCATTAAATCAGAGGTTATGTAATCCATTAAATCAGAGGTTATGTAATCCATTAAATCAGAGGTTATGTAATCCATTAAATCAGAGGTTATGTAATCCATTAAATCAGAGGTTATGTGATCCATTAAATCAGAGGTTATGTAATCCATTACATCAGAGGTTATGTGATCCATTAAATCAGAGCCCAGCGGAGCACATTTAGCGACGGACCGGATGTTATCCCGGATGTGGCTGAAGTAGCTAAATGTAGCCAAAACACTCTAGAGGCGATCGAAGCTGGAAGTACCCTCACTAAAAACGCAGGGACAACGCTCCACACGTCCCAAACTCTTCTCCCTTCTGGCTCCAAAACTGTGGAATGCACTTCCTGTTGCAGTCAGAACTGCAGCATCACTCCCGATCTTCCACCGCAGTCTGAAAACCCACCTTTTCAGACTCCATCATGGCCCATAGCACTTACCCTACCCCCTTAGATAGCATCTTTGTAGACTTAGATATCATTTGAAACAGATTTATAGCATGTTATGTAGACAGCACCAGGGCAGGAATTTCACGTCCACTCACAGTTAACAGTCTTTGTATTGAGTTTGTGCTTGAAATGTACTGTAATTCTGCAAACTGTTAATAAATATTGAAATCAATCAATCAATGATCCTCATCCATTCAAATTTCAAGGACCCCCAAATTAAATTTATATGAATTAGCCTAGGGTGACAGCCTGACAGGGTCCTAGGCCATTTCATTATGATTTTCATCTCTGGCCTGGGACCCCAAAACACGTTTACAATATTTTATAACAGTAGCTACTTATATTTTGTTATTTAAAGCTGTGATTATTTATTTATTTAAGAAGCACTGTTCTGAACCAATGTTCGCCTTGAAATAAAAATAAAAAGATGTAATCATCCTTAACCATTAAGCTAAAATAATTATGACCGGGGACGTAAAATATTTTTAAAATTGATGGCCTTCATGCCCTGGCACTTGGCCTTGTGCCCTCAAAAAGTTGACCATACTAAAGGCCAAGTGGCCTTGCCCCTAAAAGGATGAAATTACAGGCCTGGACAGCACTATAATTGCATTGTATGTAGTCATAGCACATCATAGTACATATGTATAGCTTAGTATAGCATATATGTATAGTTTATATGTATAGTTTCATTATATAGATATTCCACTGTTACGTTCTTAGCTTACGCATGTTTCATGATAAATGCTTTTTTATATATGTGATGTATTCCCATGCTTTTGTTCTTGCTTAATGTAAGTCGCTCTGGATTAAGAGCGTCTGCTAAATGCCTAAATTGTAGAACTCCGTCCTGAGTGCTGGGCGTTACTAATCGATAGGGCAGAGAACTCCGTCCTGTGCGCTGGGCGTTACTAATTGATAGGGCAGAGAACTCCGTCCTGTGCACTGGGCGTTACTAATCGATAGGGCAGAGAACTCCGTCCTGTGCGCTGGGCGTTACTAATTGATAGGGCAGAGAACTCCGTCCTGTGCACTGGGCGTTACTAATCGATAGGGCAGAGAACTCCGTCCTGTGCGCTGGGCGTTACTAATCGATAGGGCAGAGAACTCCATCCTGTGCGCTGGGCGTTACTAATCGATAGGGCAGAGAACTCCGTCCTGTGTGCTCGGGGTGTTAAATGTGTCTTGTTGTGCAATGTGTCCTCCCCACCAGAGGAGGTGCCAGAGAGCACCGTGATGAGCAGCACGCTGACGGCAGAGCAGAGGGAGGAGCTCCGCGCCGAGAAACTGACGGACAGGAAGCTCCGCATCGGAGCGCTGGCGTCGGCCATCACCGCTGACCCCACTAACAATGTACGTACTGTCCCTTTAATGCTGACCCTACTGTTAATGTACGTACTGTCCCTTTAATGCTGACCCTACTGTTAATGTACGTACTGTCCCTTTAATGCTGACCCTACTGTTAATGTACGTACTGTCCCTTTAATGCTGACCCTACTGTTAATGTACGTACTGTCCCTTTAATGCTGACCCTACTGTTAATGTACGTACTGTCCCTTTAATGCTGACCCTACTGTTAATGTACGTACTGTCCCTTTAATGCTGACCCTACTGTTAATGTACGTACTGTCGCTTTAATGTACGTACTGTCCCTTTAATGTACGTACTGTCCCTTTGAATGTCCCTTTAAAACACTAAGGTGTTGACCACCTGCCCCTGGCAGCTAAATAAAACACTAAGGGTTGCCCACCTGCCCCTGGCAGCTAAATAAAACACTAAGGGTTGTCCACCTGCCCCTGGCAGCTAAATAAAACACTAAGGGTCGCCCACCTGCCCCTGGCAGCTAAATAAAACACTAAGGTGTTGCCCACCTGCCCCTGGCAGCTAAATAAAACACTAAGGTGTTGCCCACCTGCCCCTGGCAGCTAAATAAAACACTAAGGGTTGCCCACCTGCCCCTGGCAGCTAAATACAACACTAAGGGTTGCCCACCTGCCCCTGGCAGCTAAATAAAACACTAAGGGTTGCCCACCTGCCCCTGGCAGCTAAATAAAACACTAAGGGTTGCCCACCTGCCCCTGGCAGCTAAATAAAACACTAAGGGTTGCCCACCTGCCCCTGGCAGCTAAATAAAACACTAAGGGTTGCCCACCTGCCCCGGGCAGCTAAATAAAACACTAAGGGTTGCCCACCTGCCCCTGGCAGCTAAATAAAACACTAAGGGTTGCCCACCTGCCCCTGGCAGCTAAATAAAACACTAAGGGTTGCCCACCTGCCCCTGGCAGCTAAATAAAACACTAAGGGTCGCCCACCTGCCCCTGGCAGCTAAATAAAACACTAAGGGTCGCCCACCTGCCCCTGGCAGCTAAATAAAACACTAAGGGTCGCCCACCTGCCCCTGGCAGCTAAATAAAACACTAAGGGTTGCCCACCTGCCCCTGGCAGCTAAATAAAACACTAAGGGTTGCCCACTTGCCCCTGGCAGCTAAATAAAACACTAAGGGTTGCCCACCTGCCCCTGGCAGCTAAATAAAACACTAAGGGTTGCCCACTTGCCCCTGGCAGCTAAATAAAACACTAAGGGTTGCCCACCTGCCCCTGGCAGCTAAATAAAACACTAAGGGTTGTCCACCTGCCCCTGGCAGCTAAATAAAACACTAAGGGTTGTCCACCTGCCCCTGGCAGCTAAATAAAACACTAAGGGTTGCCCACCTGCCCCTGGCAGCTAAATAAAACACTAAGGGTTGCCCACCTGCCCCTGGCAGCTAAATAAAACAATAAGGGTCGCTCACCTGCCCCTGGCAGCTAAATAAAACACTAAGGGTTGCCCACCTGCCCCTGGCAGCTAAATAAAACAATAAGGGTCGCTCACCTGCCCCTGGCAGCTAAATAAAACACTAAGGGTTGCCCACCTGCCCCTGGCAGCTAAATAAAACACTAAGGGTTGCCCACCTGGTCCTGGCAGCTAAATAAAACACTAAGGGTTGCCCACCTGCCCCTGGCAGCTAAATAAAACACTAAGGGTCGCCCACCTGCCCCTGGCAGCTAAATAAAACACTAAGGGTCGCCCACCTGCCCCTGGCAGCTAAATAAAACACTAAGGGTTGCCCACTTGCCCCTGGCAGCTAAATAAAACACTAAGGGTTGCCCACCTGCCCCTGGCAGCTACATAAAACACTAAGGGTCGCCCACCTGCCCCTGGCAGCTAAATAAAACACTAAGGGTTGCCCACCTGCCCCTGGCAGCTAAATAAAACACTAAGGGTCGCCCACCTGGTCCTGGCAGCTAAATAAAACACTAAGGGTTGCCCACCTGGTCCTGGCATTTAAATAAAACACTAAGGGTTGCCCACCTGCCCCTGGCAGCTAAATAAAACAATAAGGGTCGCCCACCTGCCCCTGGCAGCTAAATAAAACACTAAGGGTCGCCCACCTGGTCCTGGCAGCTAAATAAAACACTAAGGGTTGCCCACCTGGTCCTGGCAGCTAAATAAAACACTAAGGGTTGCCCACCTGCCCCTGGCAGCTAAATGAAACACTAAGGGTTGCCCACCTGCCCCTGGCAGCTAAATAAAACACTAAGGGTCGCCCACCTGCCCCTGGCAGCTAAATAAAACACTAAGGGTCGCCCACCTGCCCCTGGCAGCTAAATAAAACACTAAGGGTCGCCCACCTGCCCCTGGCAGCTAAATAAAACACTAAGGGTTGCCCACCTGCCCCTGGCAGCTAAATAAAACAATAAGGGTCGCTCACCTGCCCCTGGCAGCTAAATAAAACACTAAGGGTTGCCCACCTGCCCCTGGCAGCTAAATAAAACACTAAGGGTTGCCCACCTGCCCCTGGCAGCTAAATAAAACACTAAGGGTCGCCCACCTGCCCCTGGCAGCTAAATAAAACACTAAGGGTCGCCCACCTGCCCCTGGCAGCTAAATAAAACACTAAGGGTTGCCCACCTGCCCCTGGCAGCTAAATAAAACACTAAGGGTTGCCCACCTGCCCCTGGCAGCTAAATAAAACACTAACTAGAAAAAGTGCCCTTCTGGGCACAGGTCTCCACCAGGAGGATAGGACTGTGTGAGATGTTTGGCAAAATGTTTAGGAGTAATATAAATAAGTAATATGTTTGCCTTTGATGGCAATTGGATGATTTGAGGCGTTTTGTTCCAAAAATGTGTTTTGCAAAAATCAACCTGTTGGTGGCGCTATAACAGGCCAATGTGAAAAGGGTGGGATATATTCCTCAGCCTAGTAAGAAAATGTGTGAAAGATTTGACGTAAATTGCATGCTGCGTTCATGATTTGAGGCTTTTGTTCAAAACGGGGCAATCTTGCAAACTGTGAAAGCCAATTATAGCCAATTAGGATGGAATATGAAATATCGGACAGATCCGACTTGAGCACATGACCATAGAGATATTGTGTAACGATTTTTGAGATGTTTGGACAGAATCTGGAGGAGTAATATCCAAAAATGTGTTTTACAAAATTCGGCCTCCTGGTGGCGCTATAAAAGGCAGATGTGGAAAATGCAGGTCAAAGGTTTGTCCTTGGCCTCTAGGGAGTGTGCATGCAACGTTTCACGCAGATCGGTGCAGTTTTAGGTAAACAATGTGAAAAGCTGCCTCATGGTGGCGCTATAACAGGCCGTTCTGGAAAATGCGGGGCAGAGGTTCATCGTTGGCATCCAGGGAGTGTGTGTGCAAAGTTTGGCATCGACCGGGTTAACGGTGCCGGAGATTAGCTGGTAACGGACGGACGGAAGGACGGACACACACACGGACGGACGGACACACACACGGACGGAGTGCAAAACATACTCTCTCCCCATGCCTTCGGCCTGGTGGAGACAATAAAAGCACTTACCCTGCCCCCTTAGATAGCACTTTTTAGACTTAGATAGCATTTGAAACAGACTTATAGCATGTCATGTAGACAGCACAATAATTGCATTGTATGTAGTCATAGCACTTCATAGTACATATGTATAGCATAGTATAGTATATATGTATAGCATAGTATAGTATATATGTATAGTATATATGTATAGTATATATGTATAGTTTATATGTATAGCGTCATTATATTGATATGTTCTAGTTACAGTACGTTCTTAGCTTATGTGATGTATCCATGCTTTATATATGTGATGTATCCATGCTTTATATATGTGATGTATTCATGCTTTATATATGTGATGTATCCATGCTTTATATATGTGATGTATCCACATGCTTTATGTATGTGATGTATCCCCATGCTTTTTGTTCTTGTCTAATGTAAATCACTCTGGATTAAGAGCGTCTGCTAAATGCCTAAATTGTAAATTCTCTCTCTCTCTCTCTCTCTCAGATTAAGAAGCTGAAGGAACTGCGCTCCATGCTGTCAGAGTCAGACGTGTGCGTGGCGGTCTCGGTGCGTAAGCTGGTCATGGTGTCTCTGATGGAGGTCTTTAAGGACATCACCCCATCCTACCGCATCCGCCCGCTGACCGACACCGAGAAGAACACCAAGGTACGGAGGAGAGACAACGTCCCAAACTCTTCTCCCTTCTGGCTCCAACTATGGAATGAACAGTCAGAACTACAGACTCACTCCCAATCTAAACTATGGAATGAACTTCCCATTGCAGTCAGAACTACAGACTCACTCCCAATCTAAACTATGGAATGAACTTCCCATTGCAGTCAGAACTACAGACTCACTCCCAATCTAAACTATGGAATGAACTTCCCATTGCAGTCAGAACTACAGACTCACTCCCAATCTAAACTATGGAATGAACTTCCCATTGCAGTCAGAACTACAGACTCACTCCCAATCTAAACTATGGAATGAACTTCCCATTACAGTCAGAACTACAGACTCACTCCCAATCTAAACTATGGAATGAACTTCCCATTACAGTCAGAACTACAGACTCACTCCCAATCTAAACTATGGAATGAACTTCCCATTACAGTCAGAACTACAGACTCACTCCCAATCTAAACTATGGAATGAACTTCCCATTGCAGTCAGAACTACAGACTCACTCCCAATCTAAACTATGGAATGAACTTCCCATTGCAGTCAGAACTACAGACTCACTCCCGATCTAAACTATGGAATGAACTTCCCATTGCAGTCAGAACTACAGACTCACTCCCGATCTAAACTATGGAATGAACTTCCCATTGCAGTCAGAACTACAGACTCACTCCCAATCTAAACTATGGAATGAACTTCCCATTGCAGTCAGAACTACAGACTCACTCCCGATCTAAACTATGGAATGAACTTCCCATTGCAGTCAGAACTACAGACTTACTCCCAATCTAAACTATGGAATGAACTTCCCATTGCAGTCAGAACTACAGACTCACTCCCGATCTAAACTATGGAATGAACTTCCCATTGCAGTCAGAACTACAGACTCACTCCCAATCTAAACTATGGAATGAACTTCCCATTGCAGTCAAAACTACAGACTCACTCCCAATCTAAACTATGGAATGAACTTCCCATCGCAGTCAGAACTACAGACTCACTCCCAATCTAAACTATGGAATGAACTTCCCATCGCTGTCAGAACTACAGACTCACTCCCAATCTAAACTATGGAATGAACTTCCCATTGCAGTCAGAACTACAGACTCACTCCCAATCTAAACTATGGAATGAACTTCCCATTGCAGTCAGAACTACAGACTCACTCCCAATCTAAACTATGGAATGAACTTCCCATTGCAGTCAGAACTACAGACTCACTCCCAATCTTAACTATGGAATGAACTTCCCATCGCAGTCAGAACTACAGACTCACTCCCAATCTAAACTATGGAATGAACTTCCCATTGCAGTCAGAACTACAGACTCACTCCCAATCTAAACTATGGAATGAACTTCCCATTACAGTCAGAACTACAGACTCACTCCCAATCTAAACTATGGAATGAACTTCCCATTGCAGTCAGAACTACAGACTCACTCCCAATCTAAACTATGGAATGAACTCCCAATCTAAACTATGGAATGAACTTCCCATTACAGTCAGAACTACAGACTCACTCCCAATCTAAACTATGGAATGAACTTCCCATTGCAGTCAGAACTACAGACTCACTCCCAATCTAAACTATGGAATGAACTCCCAATCTAAACTATGGAATGAACTTCCCATTGCAGTCAGAACTACAGACTCACTCCCAATCTAAACTATGGAATGAACTTCCCATTGCAGTCAGAACTACAGACTCGCTCCCAATCTAAACTATGGAATGAACTTCCCATTGCAGTCAGAACTACAGACTCACTCCCAATCTAAACTATGGAATGAACTTCCCATTGCAGTCAGAACTACAGACTCACTCCCAATCTAAACTATGGAATGAACTTCCCATTACAGTCAGAACTACAGACTCACTCCCAATCTAAACTATGGAATGAACTTCCCATTGCAGTCAGAACTACAGACTCACTCCCAATCTAAACTATGGAATGAACTTCCCATTACAGTCAGAACTACAGACTCACTCCCAATCTAAACTATGGAATGAACTTCCCATTGCAGTCAGAACTACAGACTCACTCCCAATCTAAACTATGGAATGAACTCCCAATCTAAACTATGGAATGAACTTCCCATTGCAGTCAGAACTACAGACTCACTCCCAATCTAAACTATGGAATGAACTTCCCATTGCAGTCAGAACTACAGACTCGCTCCCAATCTAAACTATGGAATGAACTTCCCATTGCAGTCAGAACTACAGACTCACTCCCAATCTAAACTATGGAATGAACTTCCCATTGCAGTCAGAACTACAGACTCACTCCCAATCTAAACTATGGAATGAACTTCCCATTACAGTCAGAACTACAGACTCACTCCCAATCTAAACTATGGAATGAACTTCACATTGCAGTCAGAACTACAGACTCACTCCCAATCTAAACTATGGAATGAACTTCCCATTGCAGTCAGAACTACAGACTCACTCCCAATCTAAACTATGGAATGAACTTCCCATTACAGTCAGAACTACAGACTCACTCCCAATCTAAACTATGGAATGAACTTCCCATTGCAGTCAGAACTACAGACTCACTCCCAATCTAAACTATGGAATGAACTTCCCATTACAGTCAGAACTACAGACTCACTCCCAATCTAAACTATGGAATGAACTTCCCATTGCAGTCAGAACTACAGACTCACTCCCAATCTAAACTATGGAATGAACTCCCAATCTAAACTATGGAATGAACTTCCCATTGCAGTCAGAACTACAGACTCACTCCCGATCTAAACTATGGAATGAACTTCCCATTGCAGTCAGAACTACAGACTTACTCCCAATCTAAACTATGGAATGAACTTCCCATTGCAGTCAGAACTACAGACTCACTCCCGATCTAAACTATGGAATGAACTTCCCATTGCAGTCAGAACTACAGACTCACTCCCAATCTAAACTATGGAATGAACTTCCCATTGCAGTCAAAACTACAGACTCACTCCCAATCTAAACTATGGAATGAACTTCCCATCGCAGTCAGAACTACAGACTCACTCCCAATCTAAACTATGGAATGAACTTCCCATCGCTGTCAGAACTACAGACTCACTCCCAATCTAAACTATGGAATGAACTTCCCATTGCAGTCAGAACTACAGACTCACTCCCAATCTAAACTATGGAATGAACTTCCCATTGCAGTCAGAACTACAGACTCACTCCCAATCTAAACTATGGAATGAACTTCCCATTGCAGTCAGAACTACAGACTCACTCCCAATCTTAACTATGGAATGAACTTCCCATCGCAGTCAGAACTACAGACTCACTCCCAATCTAAACTATGGAATGAACTTCCCATTGCAGTCAGAACTACAGACTCACTCCCAATCTAAACTATGGAATGAACTTCCCATTACAGTCAGAACTACAGACTCACTCCCAATCTAAACTATGGAATGAACTTCCCATTGCAGTCAGAACTACAGACTCACTCCCAATCTAAACTATGGAATGAACTCCCAATCTAAACTATGGAATGAACTTCCCATTACAGTCAGAACTACAGACTCACTCCCAATCTAAACTATGGAATGAACTTCCCATTGCAGTCAGAACTACAGACTCACTCCCAATCTAAACTATGGAATGAACTCCCAATCTAAACTATGGAATGAACTTCCCATTGCAGTCAGAACTACAGACTCACTCCCAATCTAAACTATGGAATGAACTTCCCATTGCAGTCAGAACTACAGACTCGCTCCCAATCTAAACTATGGAATGAACTTCCCATTGCAGTCAGAACTACAGACTCACTCCCAATCTAAACTATGGAATGAACTTCCCATTGCAGTCAGAACTACAGACTCACTCCCAATCTAAACTATGGAATGAACTTCCATTACAGTCAGAACTACAGACTCACTCCCAATCTAAACTATGGAATGAACTTCCCATTGCAGTCAGAACTACAGACTCACTCCCAATCTAAACTATGGAATGAACTTCCCATTACAGTCAGAACTACAGACTCACTCCCAATCTAAACTATGGAATGAACTTCCCATTGCAGTCAGAACTACAGACTCACTCCCAATCTAAACTATGGAATGAACTCCCAATCTAAACTATGGAATGAACTTCCCATTGCAGTCAGAACTACAGACTCACTCCCAATCTAAACTATGGAATGAACTTCCCATTGCAGTCAGAACTACAGACTCGCTCCCAATCTAAACTATGGAATGAACTTCCCATTGCAGTCAGAACTACAGACTCACTCCCAATCTAAACTATGGAATGAACTTCCCATTGCAGTCAGAACTACAGACTCACTCCCAATCTAAACTATGGAATGAACTTCCCATTACAGTCAGAACTACAGACTCACTCCCAATCTAAACTATGGAATGAACTTCACATTGCAGTCAGAACTACAGACTCACTCCCAATCTAAACTATGGAATGAACTTCCCATTGCAGTCAGAACTACAGACTCACTCCCAATCTAAACTATGGAATGAACTTCCCATTACAGTCAGAACTACAGACTCACTCCCAATCTAAACTATGGAATGAACTTCCCATTGCAGTCAGAACTACAGACTCACTCCCAATCTAAACTATGGAATGAACTTCCCATTACAGTCAGAACTACAGACTCACTCCCAATCTAAACTATGGAATGAACTTCCCATTGCAGTCAGAACTACAGACTCACTCCCAATCTAAACTATGGAATGAACTCCCAATCTAAACTATGGAATGAACTTCCCATTGCAGTCAGAACTACAGACTCACTCCCAATCTAAACTATGGAATGAACTTCCCATTGCAGTCAGAACTACAGACTCGCTCCCAATCTAAACTATGGAATGAACTTCCCATTGCAGTCAGAACTACAGACTCACTCCCAATCTAAACTATGGAATGAACTTCCCATTGCAGTCAGAACTACAGACTCACTCCCAATCTAAACTATGGAATGAACTTCCCATTACAGTCAGAACTACAGACTCACTCCCAATCTAAACTATGGAATGAACTTCACATTGCAGTCAGAACTACAGACTCACTCCCAATCTAAACTATGGAATGAACTTCCCATTGCAGTCAGAACTACAGACTCACTCCCAATCTAAACTATGGAATGAACTTCCCATTACAGTCAGAACTACAGACTCACTCCCAATCTAAACTATGGAATGAACTTCCCATTACAGTCAGAACTACAGACTCACTCCCAATCTAAACTATGGAATGAACTTCCCATTGCAGTCAGAACTACAGACTCACTCCCAATCTAAACTATGGAATGAACTCCCAATCTAAACTATGGAATGAACTTCCCATTGCAGTCAGAACTACAGACTCACTCCCAATCTAAACTATGGAATGAACTTCCCATTGCAGTCAGAACTACAGACTCGCTCCCAATCTAAACTATGGAATGAACTTCCATTGCAGTCAGAACTACAGACTCACTCCCAATCTAAACTATGGAATGAACTTCCCATTGCAGTCAGAACTACAGACTCACTCCCAATCTAAACTATGGAATGAACTTCCCATTACAGTCAGAACTACAGACTCACTCCCAATCTAAACTATGGAATGAACTTCACATTGCAGTCAGAACTACAGACTCACTCCCAATCTAAACTATGGAATGAACTTCCCATTGCAGTCAGAACTACAGACTCACTCCCAATCTAAACTATGGAATGAACTTCCCATTGCAGTCAGAACTACAGACTCACTCCCAATCTAAACTATGGAATGAACTTCCCATTGCAGTCAGAACTACAGACTCACTCCCAATCTAAACTATGGAATGAACTTCCCATTGCAGTCAGAACTACAGACTCACTCCCAATCTAAACTATGGAATGAACTTCACATTGCAGTCAGAACTACAGACTCACTCCCAATCTAAACTATGGAATGAACTTCCCATTGCAGTCAGAACTACAGACTCACTCCCAATCTAAACTATGGAATGAACTTCCCATTGCAGTCAGAACTACAGACTCACTCCCAATCTAAACTATGGAATGAACTTCCCATTGCAGTCAGAACTACAGACTCACTCCCAATCTTAACTATGGAATGAACTTCCCATTGCAGTCAGAACTACAGACTCACTCCCAATCTAAACTATGGAATGAACTTCCCATTGCAGTCAGAACTACAGACTCACTTCTAAACTATGGAATGAACTTCCCATTGCAGTCAGAACTACAGACTCACTCCCAATCTAAACTATGGAATGAACTTCCCATTGCAGTCAGAACTACAGACTCACTCCCAATCTAAACTATGGAATGAACTTCCCATTGCAGTCAGAACTACAGACTCACTCCCAATCTAAACTATGGAATGAACTTCCCATTACAGTCAGAACTACAGACTCACTCCAATCTAAACTATGGAATGAACTTCCCATTGCAGTCAGAACTACAGACTCACTCCCAATCTAAACTATGGAATGAACTTCCCATTGCAGTCAGAACTACAGACTCACTCCCAATCTAAACTATGGAATGAACTTCCCATTGCAGTCAGAACTACAGACTCACTCCCAATCTAACTATGGAATGAACTTCCCATTGCAGTCAGAACTACAGACTCACTCATCTAAACTATGGAATGAACTTCCCATTGCAGTCAGAACTACAGACTCACTTCTAAACTATGGAATGAACTTCCCATTGCAGTCAGAACTACAGACTCACTCCCAATCTAAACTATGGAATGAACTTCCCATTGCAGTCAGAACTACAGACTCACTCCCAATCTTAACTATGGAATGAACTTCCCATTGCAGTCAGAACTACAGACTCACTCCCAATCTAAACTATGGAATGAACTTCCCATTGCAGTCAGAACTACAGACTCACTTCTAAACTATGGAATGAACTTCCCATTGCAGTCAGAACTACAGACTCACTCCCAATCTAAACTATGGAATGAACTTCCCATTGCAGTCAGAACTACAGACTCACTCCAATCTAAACTATGGAATGAACTTCCCATTACAGTCAGAACTACAGACTCACTCCCAATCTAAACTATGGAATGAACTTCCCATTACAGTCAGAACTACAGACTCACTCCCAATCTAAACTATGGAATGAACTTCCCATTGCAGTCAGAACTACAGACTCACTCCCAATCTAAACTATGGAATGAACTTCCATTGCAGTCAGAACTACAGACTCACTCCCAATCTAAACTATGGAATGAACTTCCCATTGCAGTCAGAACTACAGACTCACTCCCAATCTTAACTATGGAATGAACTTCCCATTGCAGTCAGAACTACAGACTCACTTCTAAACTATGGAATGAACTTCCCATTGCAGTCAGAACTACAGACTCACTTCTAAACTATGGAATGAACTTCCCATTGCAGTCAGAACTACAGACTCACTCCCAATCTAAACTATGGAATGAACTTCCCATTGCAGTCAGAACTACAGACTCACTCCCAATCTAAACTATGGAATGAACTTCCCATTACAGTCAGAACTACAGACTCACTCCCAATCTAAACTATGGAATGAACTTCCCATTGCAGTCAGAACTACAGACTCACTCCCAATCTAAACTATGGAATGAACTTCCCATCGCAGTCAGAACTACAGACTCACTCCCAATCTAAACTATGGAATGAACTTCCCATCGCAGTCAGAACTACAGACTCACTCCCGATCTAAACTATGGAATGAACTTCCCATTGCAGTCAGAACTACAGACTCACTCCCAATCTAAACTATGGAATGAACTTCCCATTGCAGTCAGAACTACAGACTCACTCCCAATCTAAACTATGGAATGAACTTCCCATTACAGTCAGAACTACAGACTCACTCCCAATCTAAACTATGGAATGAACTTCCCATTGCAGTCAGAACTACAGACTCACTCCCAATCTAAACTATGGAATGAACTTCCATTGCAGTCAGAACTACAGACTCACTCCCAATCTAAACTATGGAATGAACTTCCCATTGCAGTCAGAACTACAGACTCACTCCCAATCTAAACTATGGAATGAACTTCC
>NW_027638758.1:0-15000 GCF_951216825.1 Electrona antarctica
ATTAAGAGATGATTATAGTCAGAGCAACAACAATGTGAGTAAATGATATTTCAGTGATATTCTCTAAGGGGACGTTGGAGCATCCTGGAGCATCATCAACACATGTCGCTATCAGAGATTGACCTTTTCATACACTGTTTATCTACAAGTATCACTTCAACAGACTGAATGTCACGTTGCGGCTTCACAGCGTGCCAAACACAGACAGGCATTGAGGGAGGTGCAACGCAGGGCCAAACCATCTGCTCGTAGGATACTGGAGGTAGATTTGAGCAGACAGTGGCTCTAGTGGAAATATGATTTAGCCCATTTTGGTCGGGAACCCCTTTTGGTGTTAGCATTATGTTATGCTTTGGCTATTGAAAAATAGCAGATCTACAAGCTCATATAAATGCACCATTTACCATTTATCACTAGCATATACAAATAGTAGATGATGATGTCTTTTGCAAATAACCATCGTGTATCAACCACATGTCTTTAGTGTCCCCGTGTCCTCCCTCTTCTGTCATTGTCATCCTATCATCTAAACAAGACACACCAAATATTGTACAAATGAATAGCATGTATGGATTTTTAAATGAGGCGCATACCCTTAATTCTTACTGTAATGTATGTCTAAATGAATGACTCCTGACATCGAAATTTAAAAAAAATCTTCTAAATCCTCCAGTTTTCTGAAATAAATATTTTCACGATTTTTCAAAAATAGCAGACCTACAAGCTCATAGCGCGCCACTCGGTGGCGCGCTATGAGCTTGTAGGTCTGCTATTTTTTGAAAAATCGAAGAACGACTGACAGGATTTAGAAGAAATTCATAGAATCGTTCCCAGGTCAAAATGGGTTAGTTTATGTAGTCCCTAAGTAAGCTGTCATTGCCCGTAATGCATGATGGGCCCGGGCTAAAGCTGGTCCATTACCATGTTGATAACATCAATTTGGAGTGTCAGCACGGGGGTGAGCTAATACCCGTCCCGCAAGACTGCCCTCTCCTCTCCTCAGCTGCAGGGTTTCTGCTTTGATTAAAATCCCCAAACGAGCCATTCTTCCACGGCACCGCAGCCACCCAGCACCACCGACGGCAATAACGTTTATTTAACCCGTTTAGGCCTGACGTAAAAAAAAAAAAAAAAACGTTCGCTCTGAAAGAATATATACCTATTAAAAGATTTGTGCCGCATTTTTACGATTTTTGAGTGGTGCAACCACTCCAAGGAACAGCAATGTCCGTGTTCACCTATGTGTTCACCTAACTAACTATGTCACTATATGAGCACGAGTACCAATGAGTACCAAAAGTGGCGCTGTTGTGCCAGAAATAGAGAGAGAGAGATAGTGCTGCACTGCTGCCTGCTAATGAGAGAGAGAGAGGGGGGGGGGGGGGGGGGGGGGGGGGGGGCGGGGGAGTTGCACCACTCAGTTCACACGGGTGTGATTTTCAAAAATAGCAGACCTACAAGTTCATAGCGCGCCACTCGGTGGCGCGCTATGAACTCGTAGATCTGCTATTTTCCAATAGCTAAAGTATGACTTAATGCTAGAAACACCAAAAGGGGTTCCCGCCAAAAATGGGTTAACGTTCCCCCCGAGCTGATCTCTCGTCTCGCCTTTTGTCACGTGCGACCGTCAGCGTCTGTGTGCTCTTGCCGGAAATGTCACCCAGGGTTTTTATAGATTTAGACTTTTATCGTTTGCGATGTTAATGAGTCGGACAGGTCCTGAGTTCAGTAGGTTATTGCAGTGCATGGTGTGGGAGCTGGTGAAAGGCCATGTATGGTTAGGTATTAATAGGCTCCTGTCAGACTAAGCTTGTACCTTGCTGTGTGATATACCAACTCGGTCTCTCATTTAAATACCGGTGTGTTGTTTTATAATGTCATTTATATTGTAAGCCGTTACAATGTTTAGAAAGAAAAGCTTCACATTGCTGCACAGAGAAGTAGTGGGTGCACTCTCTGTGCTGCCTCTAACACAAATGATGTTTGCAAGCCAACACAGCTGATTACTATCCAGTGAGTGCAATCATCTAAACTCACACACCTGCCTTAACTAGGCCAAATGTCACAGTGACCTTTTCTAATCAAGAAGGCCTTTCAATATAAGGGTCATTAAGTCTTTCAAAAATAAAGCCTTTCTAAACATTGTAACGGCTTACAATATAAATTACATTATAAAACAACACAACCGGTATGGTCTCAGACGTCCTGCGGGCCTCAACAGTCTTTGAATAATTGTTACATTTAAGAAACACAACAACGCAATGCTGCAATTTCTTTTTAAGAAAACTGAAAATCATAGAGAGCTGCTGAGCATAAAAGTGACATTTATCTGCAGGAAACAATCTAATTTGTAAACAAAACTGTTTTTTCCTGCTCCCATGGGGTGTCAAGCTCTTCTCAGGAAACCACTTTATCAAGACATTTCCAGAATATTCATAACATTTTTCAAGGAGTATACTTACAGAACTGCATGTGACAGAACTGCAACTGTGATGTGGTGCATTATACTGTTTTGTGGTTCTGCTGGAAAGAATGTATCCTAATCCATGGCAGATCAAATTAGAGATGTCATTGGGTGGGTATGGAGATAAGGGGGAATGCTTTCCTGGACAGGGATGTTGGTTCGTTAACTAGGATGTAAACAGAGTGACCTTGAAATGAATTTACTTTGGGCTTTCCAGGGTCATGTAAAAATAATTCTCCCATCACAGAATGAGACCAGCAGGAGACTGTGTCGGTGTCCTTGTCGCTGTACTAGTGACTCCTGCTGGCCGGTCGGGGAGCCTGTTCAGCAGGGAGGGGATCTGGGGATGATACAAAATAATACTGTAAATCTGCAAAACAGGTTGCGGACACTCCAGGTCTCACTGGTACTGTACCACATTATATCAGAGGAGGCAGGATTTGGCAAGAAGTAAATTAAGGGAGCCAATGGGTAAAACACGCACGCATACACGCACGCACGCACGCACGCACGAACACACGCACACACGCACGCACACACACACACCTCTAACATGACTGAGAAACCTGGTGACAAAATGTATTCTTGCACTGCACACACTGTTCCAAACGGCCTTGCGTATTGTGCAGCTGTTTAATAATTGATTATCTAGACTTTATGCATCCATATACAGTATGCATCCTGACAGACTGACAAGCTTTATACATTGTACACCTGGAATATAATTATTTATTAAAGTATACTTTCAAAGTCGTTCACTTTTAGAGTGCAAATGTGGGAACCCTGAGTTTCTTCCCTCGGTGTTTAGTCCAATGAGCTGTTCTCCACCATAAACTCAGCTATATGTGGATTGAGGAAGAAATCAATTTCATTTGATGCAGGCTTGCAGCAAAACTAAAAAAGCTGTGGCTTAAGTTATTTATACAGCAAATGAAGGCCATACACCCAATTTACTAACTTCAGTGTTTTCAACAGCGGGAGACTAAAATGTATTTGTATAGCAATCTAAAGAACGTTCACCTGCCAGCATGCACATACAAATAAACTAGCATAATAATATACTAGTATGCAACTGAAGCATGAACATGTCCTTAAACAAAATCTATGTTTCTCTGTGATACATGCCTACTACTGCATATCAACAATTCAGAGCCACAGACTGGTGCATGGTCTGGTTTAGTGCAACCACATTAGCTTTCATTTGTTACACTGTATGAGACAGATCAGTATCAGGAAACAAAAAGAGCTTGGCTTTAAAGGGGAAAACCACCCATTTTCAACATTTTACTATGTCATTAATATACCTTAGAGCTGTTGTGTGGAAATAATAAAAAAAAGTCCCCCCATTCTGTGTTTCCTAGAACTGTAATTATGAATAAAATCCTCAAGATGTGTTTCACCATGTTAATGATTTTTTTCAGACCTCTAGTTCTAGGAAACACAGAATGGGGGAACTTTTTTATTATTTCCACACAACAGCTCTAAGGTACATTAATGACATAGTAAAATGTTGAAAATGAGTGGAATGCCCCTTTAATATGTTACTCCTCAAGATGAGCTGGCAATGGATTATACAGTAGCTCTAGCATGTTGATGACCTCCTCTGCTCATTAGTTGCTGCAGTAGGTTAAGCCCACTTAAGCTCTGTTTCAAACATAGCAAAAATAGAACATGTATTGTACAGTATGACGCATTGTGAGCTTGTCACATCATCATGGGCAAAAACACGCCCCAACAGTGCCAAGTTTGTAAGTGAATCGGTTCATCAACTTACTTTATGCCGAGCGACTAAACGCACATTTCTCCATGTAAACATGACCTATGCACATTTCTCCATGTAAACATGACCTATGCACATTTCACATTGCAAAATGTGATGTTAAGTGCAATTACAATTCAGGTATTTTAGCAGACGCACTTTTCCAGATCGACTTGCAAGCTCGGAATAGCAGAGTAAGCATGAACTCTAGTCAACAAACAACAACAACATCGTCAGATAAGTAGTGCAGAAAGATATATTCACAATATATCACATTTTTGTGTGGCAGCAG
Source organism: Electrona antarctica (assembly GCF_951216825.1). NCBI lineage: Eukaryota > Metazoa > Chordata > Actinopteri > Myctophiformes > Myctophidae > Electrona > Electrona antarctica. The sequence continues at coordinate 4,516 of NW_027638758.1, forward strand.
CAAAATTCAGGTTCTTTATTTGTCCCATGCAAACAATACAGCCAGTAGATCAAATTGCAGCCAAGTATTCACTGGCTGCAATTTGATCTACTGGCTGTATTGTTTCTCCAAGCTTCCTTGTTGAACAAATGGGAAATTAAACATAAATTCAATATTTGTACTATAATGATTAGAATCCTGACTCACAGCTGACTCACTGTGAACCAGGCTGCTTGGCGTTGCTGCAGCAGTTTGTACTAGTTTGTTTATCCCATTGAGACCTGGAACGCATCCATGTCACGTTAGCGTTTAACCACATTAACCATTAACCCATTTTGGGCGGGAACCCCTTTTGGTGTTTTAAACATTGTTATAATGTAGCTATTGAAAAATAGCAGATCTACAAGCTCATAGCGCGCCACCGAGTGGCGCGCTATGAACTTGTAGGTCTGCTATTTTTGAAAAATCGTTAAAATGTGCCTCAAATCTTTCCGAAAATTGTCATGATTTAGAAAACTTTTTTTTTTAATTTCGACGTCAGGCCTGAATGGGTTATAGTGTTGTACAAGTCTACAAGATGGCATGGAAAACTGACAGAATGTTAAACAGCAAAAATAATATATGACTTCTTTTATAGGGTGAATATGAAAATTCACACGTCCAACAAACCATGAACCTTCACGTCTGTATCTACCGCATATGACTCATTCAATGTACTGGACCTGTGCCCGTCGGGTGCCGGCCTACTTGGGAACGATGCAAGTTGTACATACTACAAGTTGTACATACTACAGTTTTAGGTGACTAGACCAGTTCCTGCCTGGAATTTGAAGTCGGTGGGCCCAACGGTTCTCGAGTTATGTGGATTACAGACGTATACGCGCACGCACGCACGCACGCACGCGCGCACGCACGCGCACACACACTGCATTGTAAGTTATCAGAAACATAGGAGATGAACATTTTGTGGTAGAAATATACTAACAAGTATAGTGCAAGGAAAGGCAAGAAAGAAACAAAAAACGATCTAGGAATTAATAGTTCAAAGTCACTACATCCTAACTTACATAAAAAGAAGTGTGTGTGTGTGTGTGTTTGTGCGTGTGTGCGTGCATGCGTGCGTGCGTGCGTGCGTTCGTGAAAGTGTTGATGCATGCGAGTGTGCTGGACCAAGTACATATAATGGCTGTACATCAATAAATGGGATATATGCAGGAAAGTGGCCACACAGAAATTTGCCGGTTATCTCAGAGCAAGCCTTGTACCCCTTTGTTCTATTGTCAGTAGGGATACAGATGGCTTGTGTTGCTGAATCAGTGGATTCTCTATGCTGTGCTGCCCTGATCGCTGATCTGAGTGACCCAGTGGACCTGAGCTACAGTACCATCTGCTCCAGGATCACGTCAAAGACTCTCGGATCATAACAATGTTCTGAGTCTCCTCAACCTCGTCACCTATTGCCTGTATGAACAGCAGTCCTCATTGATTAAAGCAAAATAAAATCTCACAACTGAAAATGTTTGTATGACCCATGCCCTAAACGCGAACCCCAATGTTTCGCGATTCGCGGAAAATTATGAAAGGAGCCACCCACACCCGCGCTGATTCCTAAACAATTAATTAACACAATATGTAAATGTATGATGTTTTAGGAATATCGTTCCTGCTGTTCTACATACTGCCAACCATGTGAAGAAATAACATATTGAGCCTTTAACCTTTGCTTTTACTATATGAAATATCAGGGACTATTAAGATTTTATGGAAGACGCTTCTAAACATATTGCTAGTTTGACCACTTCGACGCTCTAATCTTAAAATAATAACCGAAAATGTTCTTGTGGTTATGACTATTTTCACTGCGCAACTTGCTTACACAGAAGACATCTAATCAAATGAATGAAATCAGTTATGGCGTCCATTTCTCCTGACTGGGTGCGCAGAATGAACCCTATTCTTTATTTTCCTTTTGCTGCCATTGTTTACAGTATTTGCATTGCATTTGATCGTGTCCCCCATGGCTGAGGGAAGTAGGGGTGCTGGGGGGGCTGTAGCACCCCCTCCCCCCAGGCACAGCCCCCCCTCGAACAGGAGAGAAAGAAAAAAAAAAAGAGATTTAAATATGCTGTATCACAGTATTGGCACCTTATCCTGGTTAATTGCCTGTGTCAGTTCGTTCATATATAACTTGCGTGTGGAGAGGGAAAGTAAAGGCCACGTTTGCGCGTGAAAATGCGCGAAAATGCGCGTGCATGATGCGGCGCGCGCTGTGCACGCGCACCCCCAGGTACACGTTCAGCCCCTGCTAGTGTAAAGTACTTCCCGCGGGCCTGGTGTCCCCAGCAGAATTGTGAAGTCATTAGCTATATACAGTATGCCTGTCAGACAAAATAGACGCATTTCACTGCTAATCGCTCCCCAGCTCTACATGCGTTTCTTCTATGGGAGATGTACGTACACTCAAGGGTATCGTTACAAGTGCTCAAGACTCACTTGGGAATTCATCAAGTCTATAGTTCACTTCATGACTTGATGTGTGGCATATGCATTTCAAGTGTGTGCACAGCACACATATGCAATGTATATAATGTTTTATTTTTTCTTTATTTTTTGAGTGGTGCAACCACTCCAAGGAACAGCAATGTCCGTGTTGACCTATAGCAATGTCCGTGTTCACCTATAGCAATGTCCGTGTTCACCTATGTGACTCGTGTTAATGTGTGTGACTCATGTGTGACTCATGAGTACCAGTAGGGGCGCTGTCGTGCCAAAAACAGAGAGAGGGAGATAGTGCTGCACTGTTGCCTGCTAATGAGAGAGCGAGAGAGAGGGGGGGTGGAAGGGGGGGAGTTGCACCACTCAGTTCACACAGGTGTGATTTTTTACAATATAAGTAAGTCAGTCAGAGAGGCTTATTGTCTCTAGAACAGGTCGTCCAATGATCCCTGGATCGGCGGTTCGAATCCCGGCTCCTCCTGTCCACATGTCGAAGTGTCCTTGGGCAAGACACTGAACCCCACGTTGCCTCCAATGAGTTGGTCGGTGTGAGCTCGCCACCATTGGTGTGTGTGAATGTGGGAAGTGAGGGCGCTGGCGTCGACTGTTCGCCGCTTCACCTCCCAATGTATGAATGAATGAACCATTGTAAAGCGATTTGAGCACTTGGAAAAGCGCTATTAAAATGCAATTCAATATTCATTATTGTCGATATCAGCCAGGGTGCGGGAGTCTATCCCTGTTTCAATGCGCTAGACCTCTGGGAGATGGGAGAGCTCAACACCTATCAGCTCCCGCCATCCCAGTACTTACCGCACGACATCAAGCCATACGTGCTACTCATATGCCGAGTTGGCGGTGCCCAGGATCGAACCCATGACCTTGTGGTCGAAAGACGACTGCTCTACTGACTGAGCCATCGAGATTTTTTACGATATAGGCTATGGATTTTGTCCCTGCAGAGGCTATCTGTGCTACATGTGTCAGAATTAAACGGGGAGTGTGAAAAGGTGGTAGACGTATCACAGGGTATACTCTATTCTTCCATCCACTTGTCCAGCCATGCCTCCCACTCACTCACTACTACAGGTCCAACTGGGTCACTGTTGGTGCCATAGCGTGCGTTGTCTCTCTCTCTCTCTCTCTCTCTCTCTCTCTCTCTCTCTCTCTCTCTCTCTCCCCCTCCCTCCCTCCCTCTCTGAGTGTGATTATTGTCTCCACCAGGCCGAAGGCATGGGGAGAGAGTATGTTTTGCACTCTGTCCGTCCAACCCAGTCGATGCCAAATTTTGCACACACACTCCCTGGATGCCAACGATGAGCCTCTGCCCCCAAATTTCCAGAACAGCCTGTTATAGCGCCACCAGGAGGCCAACTTTTGAAAAACATTTTTTTTATATTACTCCAGATTCTGTCCAAAAATCCCGCAAATCGTTACACACTATCTCTATAGTCATGTGTTCAAGATGGATCTGTCCGATATTTCATATTCCATCCTAATTGGCTAACATTGGCTTTCAAAGTTTGCAGGATTGGCCCTTTTGAAACAAAAAGCCTCAAATCATGAACGCAGTGTGCAATTTACGTGAAATCTTTCACAGACTTTCCTACTAGGCTGAGGAATATATCCCACCCTTTTCACATTGGCCTGTTATAGCGCCACCAACAGGTGAATTTTTTGAACAAAATGCCTCAAATCATCCAATTGCCATCAATGGTATAAGAACAAATGGCACCCATTTCACATTGGCCTATTATAGCGCCACCAGGAGGCCACAACCTGACCTGGCCTGGTGGAGACCTGTGCCCCGAGGGGCACTTTTCTAGTTCTTTTCACAAACCCAACTTGAATGTTTAGTCTTTACATTCCCTGCTCTCTCTATCTCCTTTCCACCCACTCTTTCGCTCATTCACTAATTCCCTCTCTGTGTTCGATGAACCTCGGCGAACATCTGTTTCCTTATACAGTAGCTTGTAATGTAAAGTACAGTAGCTGAGTGGGCGTTGTGACCATACAAGCATGCTGGCAATGGTTAGATTTCCCACTGGCCCAGTGGTTATTTGGCCTCGAGTTCAAGAGCAATGCATCCAGCCTTTAGGTCAGCCGCATTCCACCATCACCCTGGGAGCCGATGACATACAAGTTTATTAGCCATGTTTGTTTGTTTGCAAGCAGGCTCACAAACGTTTTATTGTCTAGAGAGCGTCATCGTTATTGTGTTGTGGAAAGAAAAACTGTAGAGTATTAAATCAGTGTGTTAAGAAATGGTGGAAAATATAACTTCCAGTATACAGCACCGTACCGTACCGTCATCGTATCATTATTAAAAATCACTATCGCAACTCTAACTACAGTACAAACCTACTGTCTTCAGAAACTAAAGCCTCAGTGAATCTAAATAATCTAATGTAATAATTTAGTTTGTAAATAACAGGAACGTATTGTAGGTTTTCTAGACATGACTTGCTGAAAAGAAAAGTAGAATTCCAAAGAGGCTACAACCTAATATGAATTTTATATTTCATCCATAATCTTGCCCCAACGTGGCCTCACTACACCCACAGGTTGGTGCAATACCTCTAGAGGCAGCTACAGTATATACACATAGGCCAACCGTATCCCTATCATTATAAAATATCATAATACAAATACACAAGTCTTCTAAGACAAGATAATCCTACTTCTGGAACCTTCTCTACAAAGTATAGCACTTAATCACCAATGTATCTGGTGGCTGTTATGAAGTTATTCCTTAAGTCTTTTTTCCCCAGGTACGTATATATACGGATGTCGACGCTAGGTGGCGTCATATCCCAGGTCCGTATATATATATACGTACCCCAACATATACTCCGTCTATATAATGGTTGAGGCCTACAGAAGCTTTTAACATTGGTCCGGTTCCTATAGCAACGCCCCACCGTTCCAACTATGGGATTGCAAATATAATCATAGTGCAAACCAGTTGAAAGGACTGTGTGTGTGTGTGTGTGTGTGGGGGGGGGGGGGGACGTGTAAGTGAACACGTAAGTGAACGTGTATGCTGGCACTGGTAACTGGGGTTTATGCTAGCGGTAGAGATAGAGTTAACACGCGACGGTGGGGAGGGTAATGATCATTTGGAACATCCTCGTACTTATAGGCTGCTTCAAACCACAGATAAAAAGAGATGCCCTCCTCCTCATAAACCATATCCTACTTCCCTGCTCATTTTATTAGGCTTACAAGCCTCTAAGGCGCTCTTTATATCGGCCTAGGGTGCCTAATTGGCCAATAGCACACACTTCAGCTGCAGTATAAAGCTGTACTGGTTGTGTGGAGGCCTCTGCATATAGATCTTGCCTTTGGTCCTTAACCCTTTGATGCAGAAATGATTATAAGGCCCTTTTGTTTCCAACACTTGTCTTAAAGAACCCCTGCAGTGGAAAACAGTGGTGTCAGAAGACTTTTTTTTCTTCCTTTGTGAATGCAAGACATTCTTTAATTGCATGCATTGGTGATGTATACAATTATCTGGAGTACAAATATCTTTGCAGACCCAATCATGAATGATGATTGATATTTCTAACAACCTCGAGGCGTACAGGAGGCAGTGTTAAATGAGCTTGACTTGGAATTATTCTGAAAATCCGCTAACATTGTTTAATTGTAATAACATTACAGAGTTTTTACAATTAAATACACTGTCTATTTTTTATGATATTATGAACAAAAATAAATATCAGACAGTGTATTGAATTCAGTCTGCCAAAAGCAGGAACAAAATGTAATATCCCACAGGCTGTGAATAACCAGAGGGGGGATATCAAAAGCTCAGACAAAAGGTCTAACTCCCACACACACACACACACGCACGCACGCACGCACGTACGCACGCACACATGCACGCACAGCAAACTGAACCCTGGTATGCACAATGAAATGAAGCTGAACTGCAGGAGAATTACAACAGATGGTGCAAGAGCGCACTCCTATCTAGCCGAATGCAGAGTAGACCACACTTTAAGATCTGCAAGCTCACAGTCACAACGCGAGCGGGTTGCATTGCGAGATAGTAGAGCGGCTATTTTCACTATTCGTCATATCTCGTATGGCATACTGTATTTAGGGGCATAAGTGCATGGCCCGATTGTGCTGTTCATGCAAGTCAACGTCACTGCACTGCACTGGAATAGAGAGTATAAACATGCATGATTGTCCCATCAGGACACGCCCCCCTCATCTAGACTGAGTGGCAAAACATTGATCAGCATGTTGTTGATCAATGTTGGAGTGTTGGAGTTTGGAAGCGCTCGTTGGAAATCACTCAACCGTCCTGCGTACCACCTGTTTCTAAATGTCACATAATGCAGGAGGCAGCAAAATGTTGTGTTATCGAAAACAAGCACTTCCAAACTCTGACAAATAATCAAATGCAGGGCATTTCTTGACAGAAAGTAGCTCATAACGTTTCTATGGTGGATTTTTATGAAACAAAAAACTTTGCAGATAGAAAGAGGATAATTCAAGCTTTTCGTACAGCTGCAATGTTGGTGAGTTTAACATTGTTTAATGCAATCAGACAGGACTTTTCTGTTTGGATGAATGGGCTGTCGAGGCCAGAAAGTAGGTTTTTGCCACTCAGTGGGCGTTCCCGCATAACTTCCAGGTACGATGATGACACGCGCATACCCTCTATACTTTGTATTACACTAATAAATAAATAATACATAAATAAATATAACAATAAACAAGTGCTTCACAGCGAAGGACAGCTAACAGCAACAGAACGACAATCAAATAATACGGTGCAAATAATTAATAAAAAATGAGCGCAAAGTAAATATAATATTAGAATTTCAGCATTGCAAACATCAAGCTGAAAGACTTGTTCTAGAATAAATGTCTTAAAAAAGGGGCTGCATACGTTGGTTAGACATAGTAACAGTCAGGCAATAGTCTGACAACACCGTCGCTCCCGACATGCGTCGCCGGTTACAACTAACACGTGGCCAGGGTAAAACTAACCCGTGGCTCCTGACATGCACGGCTGGTTAAAACTAACCCGTGGCAGGGTAAAACTAACCCGTGGCTCCTGACATGCACGGCTGGTTAAAACGAACCCGTGGCAGGTGAAAACTAACCCGTGGCTCCCGACATGCACGGCAGATTAAAACTAACCCGTGGCAGGTTAAAACTAACCCGTGGCAGGTGAAAACTAACCCGTGGCACCAGCCATGCGTTGCAGATTAAAACTAACCGGTGGCAGGTTAAAACTAACCCGTGGCTCCAGACATGCACGGCTGGTTAAAACTAACCGGTGGCAGGTTAAAACTAACCCGTGGCCAGGGTAAAACTAACCCGTGGCAGGTTAAAACTAACCGGTGGCAGGTTAAAACTAACCCGTGGCTCCAGACATGCACGGCTGGTTAAAACTAACCGGTGGCAGGTTAAAACTAACCCGTGGCCAGGGTAAAACTAACCCGTGGCAGGTTAAAACTAACCCGTGGCAGGTTAAAACTAACCCGTGGCAGGTTAAAACTAACCCGTGGCAGGTTAAAACTAACCCGTGGCAGGTTAAAACTAACCCGTGGCCAGGGTAAAACTAACCCGTGGCTCCCGACATGCACGGCAGATTAAAACTAACCCGTGGCAGGTTAAAACTAACCCGTGGCCAGGGTAAAACTAACCCGTGGCCAGGGTAAAACTAACCCGTGGCTCCCGACATGCACGGCAGATTAAAACTAACCGGTGGCAGGGTAAAACTAACCCGTGGCTCCAGACATGCACAGCTGGTTAAAACTAACCCGTGGCAGGTTAAAACTAACCCGTGGCTCCAGACATGCGTTGCAGGTTAAAACTAACCCGTGGCTCCCGACATGCACGGCTGGTTAAAACTAACCCGTGGCTCCAGACATGCGTTGCAGATTAAAACTAACCGGTGGCAGGTTAAAACTAACCCGTGGCTTCCTGTGTGGTTTAAGGTTTCGGTTTGGGTTTTGGGTAAGGTTAGGGTTAACCCTAGGACTGTACGTCGGACCAAACACATGCACCCTTAAAAAAGGAACAAGCAGTTCAACGTACAATACACACACAGCTACAGACAGGCTCAAAAAGCACATGTAGAACCAGCCCCTTGACCTGTATCCATGAGACCAGGGACAAATTAGCCATTGGGCCAGTGGGGCCGTGGCCCAGGGGCCCTTGGCTCTCAGGGGCCCTTCAGAGAAACTGGACTGCGCGGTAATAGATTTGACGCCCTGAAAAGGGCTCCTGGGGCCCTTCATTGGCCATTCATTTAGTTAAATTTAGGTCAAAAAGATGATAAAAACACGGAAAATCATGAAAATGTCGCACGCACGCGTGCTATGGGGGCCCTGCAAAACGTACCGGCCCAGGGGCCCTCGTGGGGATTAATCCGTCCCTGCATGAGACAGGCACTAGCCCACAACAAACAGAGTGCGGTTTAGAGTCTGGAAGCCAATATGTCTGAGGTAGCTTTAGAGGGTGGGTGGAGGCAGATCGAGGCAGAGGCATTAGCATTAGCGGACAGAGAGTGATTGACTCAACCACGCCTGTCAGTGCTTTCAACAAAACAACCCAGATCTGAAGCCTCATCCAGGGTCTTTGTGGCTGAGTGGCGGGTGAAACGCCTCCCAGCTGTGATTGATGAGTTGAAGTTAGTTCCCCATTGGGACAGCTTTCCCATATATCCCGACTACAGGCGATCTGTTTCACGGGAATTCCCGTGAAATCCTGTGAATTTCCCGTGAATTCCCTTTGTTCACTCTTAAGAGTGAGCAAAGTGAGGGAGAACGCTGAAACATGACACTCTTACACAATACACAGAATTTCTTTTGAAATTCAGAAGTTTTGTAAATGAAGAAGGTTAATGTATCAGAAATGTAGAAGCAAATTCAAGGGTATCATGTTTACCATTGGAACGCATGGAAGATTTCTCAGCATAGTACATTTGATATAATATACATATAGAATTGTGCTCTCTCTCTCTCTCTCTCTCTCTCTCTCTCTCTCTCTCTCTCTCTCTCTCTCTCTCTCTCTCTCTCTCTCTCTCTCTCTCTCTCTCTCTCTCTCTCTCTCTCTCTCTCTCTCTCTCTCTCTCTCTCTCTCTCTCTCTCTCTCTCTCTCTCTCTCTCTCTCGGCTTACCAGTCTGTAACAACTTAAGACCTTTTTGGCACACATCCGTTTAAGCTTTTACAAAGAAGTGTCTGACAAGGGTCAAACTACGGTCTCTATTGCCTTGCTGAAAGGAAGGACGAGACTCTACTTAATCCCTATCAAGGCTTTTAGCTACTGGGGTTTCATTTTACAAGATCTCTGAACCCATGACAGTTCCCAACAACTTGTACTGCTCAAGGCTCCCTCATGGGAGGGCTCGGAATCAAGATCGTTTTGTCAAATACCCAAGTGAATGAACGACTACATATGTCTATGGAGGAGAGAGAAAAGATCTTTTGATTCATTCTGTCAAAAAAGACCCTGCTCGCGCTCACATCTGCTCTCAGTGCATGTGGCACATCGCTACACATAAGCCCTTCCTCTATCAACCACCGCATCTGCCTTTATTCACCGGCATAGCGGGACTCATTCTCTCTTATCGGCGAAGGGATCTGGTGCTTAAATGCATGTGGGACTCGGGTGTCTTATCCTGGTCAAGTCTCCGGGGCCTATTTGTTAGCTGTCAGTGACTATCTACCTCCGTATGCGACCCATTGTGTTTGCTTGCTCATGCCTTGCAGAAACGGGATCCATCAAATGGCCGTCCCTATAGGGTAATAGTAGAGCTCGGCATTTTGTTGAATCGATCGCTTGGAGACGCATAAAGAGAGAGACTGGGGAGGGAAAAGGGGCGGAGAGAGAGAGAGGAATGGGAGAGACGAGGAGAGGGATAACAGCCCAGCTAAGATAAGCTATAGTTAGAGGATGGTGTTGGGTGGGGGGCAGACGACAGGCTCTCTAGACAGAGGGAGTACACAGTGTTCCTTCAATTTAGGGCGGCCATTAGCTTA
>NW_027638757.1:0-1000 GCF_951216825.1 Electrona antarctica
ATGAGGTTTCCTCCTGACAGCAGAGATATGCTGCTCTGTGCTCGCCCAGGCAGGTATCTAGTTGGGCTGAGGTGGACATAGCCAGGAAAACAAACTCGTTTGGTCAACAAACTCGGACGTTTCCATGCTCGGACAGACACAGGGACACACATAGCTGTCTATAGGAGTGGCTATAGCCCCACTCAAAAATGAATGCTGTTACCAATGTCTCTTCAATTAACACACATGCACACACACGCACGCACACGCACGCACGCACACGCACGCACACGCACGCACGCATGCACACACACACACACACACACACACACACACACACACACACACACACACACACACACACACACACACACACACACACACACACACACACACACACACACACATAAATTAATTAATTAATGACATTAATTCAATGTATTCACAAATGCAAATTATGTTAATGTATAATGATGTTAATGTATAATGATGTTAATGTATAGCTACTATAGGCCTACACTAAATTAGGCTAGCCTAATACAGTGTTCAGCCACTCAACTTTTAATTGTTTTAATCAAATTTCATTCATCCAATTAATGATGTGTATGGTATACTTAATGTGCCTATACTAAAGGTCTGTGAAAAATATGTCTACACAACAATATAGCAAACATATGGCGATGTCATGTTAAACTTAAACCATCATAATAAATGCTGTGTGTGTGTGTGTGTGTGTGTGTGTGTGTGTGTGTGTGTGTGTGTGTGTGTGTGTGCCGCGCGCGCGCGTGCGTACGTGCGTGCGCGCTCTTTACTCCCTAAACTGAAGACGATTACTCATGCCCTTATTTCGACATGCACTATAAGGTCTCGTCTCGCAAATGCAAACGTGCACGCGTAAATTAGACTAAAGCCCTAAATGGGAAGAAGCCATTGGCTGTTAATTAAGTCAAGAGGTTTTCTCTATTAAGCTTAATTTTAACTAATGGCAGCTTGCTTAATGCGAGGCACAGAAATAATTAAG
>NW_027638756.1:0-2500 GCF_951216825.1 Electrona antarctica
TTGATGAATTTAAAGGAGAATTCCATACTAAATGGATTTCTTACCTTTCTTTGTAGTTGTTACGTCCCCACCAAAGAGGTCCAGGTGTTATTTTGTGGAAAAGCTCCGTATTGGCTATTTCCCCTACCATAAGCCCTAAATTAATTGCATTGAATTGAATGGGGCTATGGGGTGTTGTGCTAATTCGCTTATTTCCATCGCTCAAAATTATAATTTTTTTGTATATATCCTCTCTTCATAATGTAAATAATATCCCAAGTGGCACACTTTACTACTTATTTCGATGGAAATAAGCTAATTAGCACAACACCCCATAGCCCCATTCAATTCCCATTCAATGCAATTCATTGAGGGCTTATGGTAGGGGAAATAGCCCAAAAAGAGTTTTTGCCCAAAAAAACACCTGGACCTCTTTGGTGGGGACGTAACGACTACAAAGAAAGGTATGAAAGCCTTCTAGCATGGAATTCTCCTTTAATACATACAACCACAATGGAAACAAGAATTCCCCAGGACTTTTAGCCCAAGTGCTTTACTGCACCTCCCGCTGTTTACATGTTCGACTAACAAAGTATTCAATAACACGGGCGCTGTACCGCTTCTGTGAAACGCCGCCTTTTCCAAACACCAATAAATGGCCGACCGCTTTAGATCACAAGCGTCCAATTCAATACGGATGAGAGGAGGATTGACGGAAAACAGCGGGAATGTGCAAAAAAATGTAATAAAAGAAGGTTGGAGGCACGTTGAATGCAGAGAGAGAGAGAGAGAGAGAGAGAGAATGAGATCTCCCAGAAATTCCCCAGCATGCCGGAGGGCTGCATAGCGATGCTCTGCAGTAGACAGCGCATCGTCCATGTCTGGTGGAAAACCTCGCATGTCCAAAAAACTTTCCTTTTCAGGAAACTAAAATATTTCAGCAATAGTGAATATAGCAGCTTGCCGATCGGCATATTTTCACTAAATTTGCTTGACACTTTGTGTATGATGAAGAAGGACATTACATGTGAAAGAAAAATGGTGCCGGTTGGGCCGTGGCCCAGGGGCCCTTGGCTCTCAGGGGCCCTTGGCTCTCAGGGGCCCTTGGCTCTCAGGGGCCCTCCGGAGAAACTGGACCACACAGTATTGGGCCCTCAGGGGGGTTAATCCTTCACTGGAAAAAAAACATAAAAAGTAGAAATGTCGACATACAAGGTTTCTTCCGGATAGCAGCTATATATATATATGAGAGGCTGCTTCATGGCTAGACTCAAGGGGAAGAGATACATGTACCCCAGAGGACTGGCGGGTTTCTGTTCTTCTCAAGCACATACAGTAGCCTACTATTCCCTTTGCATGAGCATCATATAGAATGCACGACCGCACACACACGCACGCACACGCACGCACGCACACACGCACCGCACGCACACACACACACGCACACAATACACTGACTGACTCATACCAACAAGGAACTCTTGAACAACTCTCAAACTTTCCATTTCATATTTCCTTTATTTTTTGCCTCCCCTTTCTTTTTCCTCTTGCTCTAACCCCCCTCTCATCTCTCTCTCTCTCTCTCTCTCCCCCCCCTCTCTCCCTCAGTGTGGACAGGGGGCACATACTTTTCTCCTTCCATTCCTCTGAATGGTGTGTCAATTACGCCAGCAGAGGGGCAGAGGGGGGAGTAAATCTGAAGCAGGCAAATAAAAGAGCACATTCACACAAGATTAAATACGGCCCGGCCTCCAAAACAAATATTTCACTTAGACAGCATGGAGTGCGTTTGTGCATATGGCCAGCCGGTCTCTCTGCCTCTTGCGCGCGTGCTCGGTCGGTAAAATGTCTATTTATCTGTCTGTGTGTGCGTGTGAGTCCATCTGAAATGGTGATTTCCATTACATACTGTAGTATGCTGTATATTTGTGTGTGTGCGCGTGCGTGTGTGTGTGTACGTGTAAATGCATGCGCATAAAATATGCGTGTTTTTGCACAAGATGGTTTGCCTGCTATATCATCAAAATGTGCGTTATTAAGTCGTCGTCGTCCCCCTCGGGTGAAAAGTTCACAAGCACACACACATGCACGTGCACAAGCACACACACACACATTATGCACGTGCACAAACACACGTAGACCATGCAGCAGTAATGCTGTCCCCCAGCAGTAAGCCAGGCTACTCAGAGCCATTTTCATTAATTCCACTCCATTAATGAGCGGGGAAACGGAATGGAGAAGGAAAATATGGCCATCAATCGCTGGTGTTGTTGGCAGGTGTATAATGAAGTATCAGAGACCAATTGAATTGGCCCTAATTACACCAGCCTCTAGATATTGCTTCATCTGTACCAGTCCTATTAATGTAACTCTGAAAGAAATGTGTGCTTGCGTGCGTGCGTGCATGTGTGCGCCTGTGTGTGCGCGCGTGTGTGTGTGCGCGTGTGTGTGTGCGTGCGTGCGTGCGTGTTTGTGTATGCACATTGCGAGGATTGTCACATTAACATGTATATTGCACAAA
>NW_027638756.1:10000-17635 GCF_951216825.1 Electrona antarctica
TGTGTGTGTGTGTGTGTGTGTGTGTGTGTGTGTGTGTGTGTGTGTGTGTGTGTGTGTGTGTGTGTGTGTGTGTGTGTGTGTGTGTGTGTGTGTGTGTGTGTGTGTGTGTGTGTGAGAGAGAGAGAGAGAGAGTCTGCATGCATATGAGAGAGAGAAGGAGAGAGAAGGAGGACTTGCCATCTTAATTCCCTATCACTCTTTTTTCCCTGCATTTCTTTGTCATTTTTACTGCTCTTCCATCACTCTGTCTCTCATTAACTATCCATCTCCTGGGTCTCTCTCAATCTCTCTCTCTCTCTCTCTCTCTCTCTCTCTCTCTCGCCCCATTCTCCATTACGTTCACCTGTGATTTCTCCTCAATTCCATTCCAATGTTGCCCCCCCCACCATCCCCCCATCCCCCATCTAACCTCCATTTTCTCAGCCTTCACCTTTGGCATGTCTCGCAGAAAATTAATTTGATTGGGCGGTAGTGCTTGCCAGTCAATATTTCAGCCTCAACTTGCTGAGATGGGGAGAGCGGGATTGTGGGTATAAGAGTCTCCAGACAGGAGCTGGGCACCCGTCCAGCTCCCCCTCTCCTCTCCTCTCCTCTCCTCTCCTCTCCTCTCCTCTCCTCTCCTCTCCTCTCCTCTCTCACAGACAGACAAACTCTCTCCCGTCCGTTTCACAATCCCATTGCTCACGCCTCCATGAAAGTATAACTCCCTGAAGTATTGCATCTATATTAATCATCAAATAAAGACCAATAACCATTATTAGAGTACTGTTACTCTCTACCGTTTTGTTAGCATGTTATATACAAAAGATGGATGGATGAATCTCTGTCAGTTTCTAACATTCTTGTATCCCTTTTCTTGGTTGGAATATTGGCAGATGTTGAGTGCTTTCAGGAAGTGTGTGTGTGTGTGTGTGTGTGTGTGTGTGTGTGTGTGTGTGTGTGTGTGTGTGTGTGTGTGTGTGTGTGTGTGTGTGTGTGTGTGTGTGTGTGTGTGTGTGTGTGTGTGTGTGTGTGTGTGGTGTCAGGTGAAGTGGACACAGTGCAGTTGGTGATTATATGCCAGCAGGACCATCTAAAGCCATTAGAGAGCCATGATAACCCTGCTGACTACTGGACCGGCTCAGTGGTCGCACACACACACCCACACACACACACACACACACACACACACACACACACGCAGGACAAAACCGATGAAGGAAGGGAGGCATGTGCGAGAGTTTGAATAAGGGTGAGGGCATGGAGGTAGAGATAGATTGAGCAGACAAGGTGTGTGTGTGCATGTTTGTTTGTGCGGTTGGGTGTGTGTGTGTGCATGTGCATGTTTGTTTGTGTGTGTGTGTGTGTGCATGCGTGCGTGCGTGCGTGTGCGTGGGTGCATGTGTGTAGAAAGGCGTGATGCTGATGGAGGGTGAGAGATGTAAGCTGGGAGGGAGGGATGGAAGGGGGAGGGGAGGTGAAGAATGGAAGCAGATCCTAGTGCTGATTTTAGAGGAATGGCTCGTACTGACCGTCTGACTTTATTCCAACCTCTCTCTCCCCTCCCTCTCCCCCTGGTTGTGGGTCTCAGTCTGAGTGTTAGTCCGCTACTCCCCATGGCCCAGTGGTGACATGGCATTTAATAGACTCCCCGCCGTGAAACAAACTACCTCAATTAATTCCTCCGACTCGGCCCTGGCCTTTCTCTCACTCTCACACCCCTCGTCCCCTCTGGCTCTGCCTGCCTCTGTTACACACTCTAGTGTGTGTGTGTGTGTGCGTGTGCGTGTGCGTGTGAGTGCGTGTGTGTGTGTGTGTGCGTGTGCGTGTGCGTGTGCGTGTGTGTGTGTGTGTGCGTGTGATTTAAGCCTCTGGTCCGGTCTCCTCGGTCCTCCCACTAGGCTGCATCATACAGCCTATAAAAGGACACGGCCACTCTTGGCTCTACTGTGATGTACTTTATTCATTAGGACTTCATTGGAGCTCCATTTCAATAGAGGCGCTCGCTCGCATGCAGCCCTCCGGTGTTCCTTATATGAAATAATTTGTTCTCTCCTCGCTCGTTGTGTCTGCGAGCTGAAATATCACTCTCATACAACGTGAGGATTTGTCTCAGTAGTGTGTGTGTGTGTGTGTGTGTGTGTGTGTGTGTGTGTGTGTGTGTGTGTGTGTGTGTGTGTGTGTGTGTGTGTGTGTGTGTGTGTGTGTGTGTGTGTGTGTTGTGAGATGCATATGTGAGCATGTATGTACTCTTATGTACTAGTGCATGCGTGCAAAACCATAATTTGGGTGCGTGCGTGCGTGCGTGCGTGCGTGCGTGCGTGCGTGCGTGCGTGCGTGCGTGTGTGCGTGCATGTGGCTGCATGGAGGTATAGTGTGTTGCGTTGTCAGTATCACTGCGGCGTGGCGTCATTAAAGAGAATTATGAGAGCAATCTCCGCCTGGCCTCCATCTGAGCCCCGGCCAAACACAGCAGCCTCTCTCTCTCTCTCTCTCTCTCTCCACCCCTATAGCTATGATCTCCTCCTCCCTCCTCCCTCCGCCCACCCACTATACCACCAGGAATATATACGCCCTCTTTGTGTCTAGGACGTGTTGCACTCGCCCTCCATTTCACAGCTTAGATTCTTTTCTTACCCCTACGGATTTTCTAATGTTCCTCTCCCCTGACGGGGGAAAAATTAGCAAGATGAAATAAGCGGCAGAAGTCACTCTATCACGTCTACTAAGCCCCATTAGCTCAGAGAACTCAAGTCTGATGGTTGTTTACTTGTGTTCACTTAGCCAACCATGTACTCCCCATGTGGAGCCTGGCATGGTGCAATCGTAAATTAGAGCGATAAATTAGTCTACTTTTATTTTGTGTGTGTGTGTGTATGTGTGTGTGTGTGTGTGTGTGTATGTTTTGTATATTTTTCGGCATATATAGATTTCCAAATTATTTCCAAATATTTTTAGCACCTTTGAACTTATGGCTGTCACTTTGCATCCACAATAACTAGTTGGAAGTATAGTTGATAGGAACTTATAGAAATGTTATAGAAAATCTAATGTGTAAAAGCAGTTTATTTCAGTCTTAAAATCATGTAAAGGGTGTGGTAAAAAACTTTACTGAAAGTATTTGGACTGAAAAGGTGTAGGCTGAAGCCGTAGCTTATAGTGCCTATGCTACTGTATAAACATGACGATGGTATGTCTCTAAGACAATGACGCTTTCGATGAAAACTATGAAAAAGTTTAATCCGCAACACAGTTCTATAGAATGCAATGGGAGGTCCCTGCTTTGTCTCTCTGGCTCAGCTAACGGGTCCTTGGTGTGACACCCCTGCCTTCTGCACTATGTATGTATGTTAACTTAACAGTTTAAGCTAGTTCCTCTGGCCACTAATCCACATATTCCCCGTGCGTCCATGGCTGATCTGTGGACCTCATCCATGACTGTAAATCAAGCGGGTCCGGTCGGGGCTGACTGGCAGTATTTCTCCTGCCGCGATGGCTCCATTAACCGGGGACTTCCTGCCAGTGCTAGCCTCCGGCGCTAGGCGCTAATCACACGGCTGACCTTGGCTTGATCCTGGACACTAGCTGGACCACTCGCTCTATATACACTGCGGTGCGCGTGCGTGCGCACATGTGTGGCTGTGTGTGCGTGTGCGTGTGTGTGTGTTGAGAAATGTGTGTGGTGGGTTGATGGCAGCTAGTCTATCAGGTGAATTTCCTAGGGAGAATGAATAAAATAGATGGGCGTGTAGGTGCGTGCGTGCGTGCGTGCGTGCGTGCTTGCGTGCGTGCGAGCGAGCGAGCGAGCGTGCGTGCGTGCGTGCGTGCGTGTGTTGGCTGACAGAGCCAGGTAGAGGGCTCTGGGATGAGGCCAGGGCTACAATGAGGCTCCACAGAGGACCTCCACCATCTGGGGCCCTCCAGCCAGCTGCTCCACGCCCAGACCCCAGGTGGGGTGTGTGGGGGGGGGGGGGGGGGGGGGGGGGGTGCAGGACGGGAGGTTAACCTCTCTCCAACCTAGAACCCCCCCCACACCCCACCCTCCACCGCCACCGCCCATCCCTCCCTCCCCGAGGGCCCAATCCAATAAGTGGTCACTCCCATTGATTGACATATTGATGGATCAAACGCTCAGAGGAAAATGATGACGATAATTGCTATTATGAGAAAGGAGTGATTTCCATTTACTGTGGTTTGGTGGGGGTGGGGTGGGGTGGGGCTGGAGGGGTGGGCAGTTGGCCTGACGGAGGACATGAGAGTGGAATTGATGAAGTCCAGAAGAAAGTGTGTGTGTGTGTGTGTGTGTGTGTGTGTGTGTGTGTGTGTGTGTGTGTGTGTGTGTGTGTGTGTGTGTGTGTGTGTGTGTGTGTGTGTGTGTGTGACAGAGAGAGAGAGAGAGACACAGAGACAGAGAGATAAGAGGGAGAGAGAGGTTGGACGGGGAGAGAGAGAGAGAGAGTTTAATGACTCCAGAGTCTATCAATGATTTAGGAGGACCACAGCTACAACAGTTGTGGGGAACCGAATGGAACTCTTAAATCGCATGCCGTTCCCCATGCACTGCTAACGAAGTCTCCTTCTTCCCCCCCAGGCCCCTCCCTCCTCCTCCTCCTCCTCCTCCCCATCATGCACCTCACCTCCTCTTCTGGAACTCTAACCCTCCTCTGAGAGCTACCATCTCCTTCTCACCCAGATTGACCCCTGCACGCGTGCACACACACACACACACACACACACACACACACACACACACACACACACACACACACACACACACACACACACACGCACCCACAACCACACCCACAACCACACCCACACAAATGCACACTTTCACGAAGACACACGCGCGCACACACCATCCGAGGGGATTTCTCATGTGTCTGCCCGCAGTGTGAGAGTGTAACAGTCAGGACAGTGGTGTTGAGACGCTTGCTGGCATAGCTGTTACCATCACCAGGAATGGAAGGCTTTAATTGGAGTGGAACAAACACGCGCACACACGCACGCACGCACGCACGCACGCACGCACGCACGCACGCACGCACGCACGCACGCACGCACACACACACACACCTTGCAGCCTCTCTCTAACGGATTCAGTAGAAAGGGGAGATGGTTTGTAATCGCTACTGTAAGGGATACCTTCAACACATGCACTCCCCACGTCTACTCAACACTCCCCCTCCCTTTCTTCTCCAACAACCCCCCCCCCCCCCCTCTCTCCTCTCCTCTCCACTATAGCCTCTCCTCTCTCCACTCCACTAGCCTCTCCTCTCTCCTCCTCCACTTGAAGTCAAGTGGCATTTCCATTTTAAAATTGCTTCCCAGCCCTTTGTGAATGGAATCGAATTACACTGAAAAGCACTGATTGATTCTTTCTGAACACAATGGTTTTCATCGTTTAGGCCGCTCCCAGCCCCATGGCCTCCTCTCTCTCTCTCTCTCTCTCTCTCTCTCTCTCTCTCTCTCTCTCTCTCTCACACACATATTGAGTCCAGAGAGCAGTGTGTCATTTTGCCCATTAGAGTGGTCTGAGAACAGAATGGCTGAATGGAAGAAGGAAGAGAGAGAGAGAGAGAGAGAGAGAGAGAGAGAGAGGGAGAGAGGGAGAGAGGGAGAGAGAGAGAGAAAAGAGCAGAGTGTAAATAAGGTTGTGGCGTGCGTGCGTGCATGTATCGGTGTGTCTGTGTACGTATGTGTGTTGTAGCATGTCTGTGTAGAATGGGGTATAGCCCTATAGGAGAATGTATGCAAGCGGGCCAGGTTCCAAACTGTGGTGCGTGCACCTCCTGTGGTGTTCTAGGGGGTTCCAAACTGTGGTGCGTGCACCTCCTGTGGTGCGTGCACCTCCTGTGGTGCGTGCACCTCCTGTGGTGCGTGCACCTCCTGTGGTGCGTGCACCTCCTGTGGTGTGCTAGGGGGTGCATGGCATGGAAAGGCTAATGGTGGTGTTATTTTAAATATATGAACATATGCCAAAATATGGCATGCGAGAATATGCAGAATATATGCCATTTTCAGGTCATATACATACAGGTATGTGGATATAGGAAGTTCTTGTCTCTATAGCTTTTGCGACATATATGCAGGCGGCCAATTTTTAATAATTATGTCACAGATAAACATATAACATGACATATGTGTGTGACATACTACTCGCATACTAAAAACATATATTTCATTTCCATGTGGGGGGTGCGTCGGCTAGGTTGGGAATTAAAAGGGGGTGCACAGCCAAAATGGTTTGGGAGTCGCTGTGTTAGGACATTGGTTCTCAAAATTTTCAGTCTGTGACCCCCCAAAATATTCATATTTGAACTGGGGACCCCCACTCTGACAAGCACTTGGAATTGTATAACAGTTGAGGCATAACATTTAATTTGATTGGGTATCATAGATAAATATTGTGAAAATAGCAGATCTCACAACGCCTCGCTATCTGCTATTTTCGTAAATTTTGTATAGTATTTGACCAATGACCAATTTGACCAATGTTTGACCAGTTTTTATAGTATACTGTAGGTTGTTGATTACCTTTGATGCAGTGATGGTCTTTTTCTTTTATTTCCTTTTTTTGAGGTATATTAAAAAGGTCTTAAACAGTCTTTAAATTGTCACTTCACTGTCCTCTGGGGAACCCCCCCCCCCCCCTCTTAATGGACGAAATTAAGTCAATAAATGCAATATTAACAGAATATTAATTGAATAATTCAGCTACATATAATTGTCCATCGTATACAAACGGAAGTAATATGTTAGTATTAGAGCTGGGACTCGATTACAATTTTTAATCTAATTAATTAGAAGCTTTGTAATTAATTAATCTTGATTAATCGCATTTTAATCGCATATCAATATTCAACCCGAGAACAGTGAGAAACCTTTTTATTCAAATGTTTGTTGGTATCCTAGTGAATCAATGAACAGTGACTACAGGATACCACTCATTTTCAACATTTTACTGGCATTAATATGTTGTGTGGAAATAATAAAAAAGTCACCCCATTCTGTGTTGCCTAGAACTGGAGGTCTGAAAAAAATCAGTAACAGTAACAAGTACATCTCAGTGACATCACAAAGCTGTACTTCATATTGTTAGTTTTTTTGTCAGACCTCCAGTTCTAGGCAACACAAAATGGGGGTGACTTTTTATTATTTCCAGTTTTCCACACAACTCCATAGAAAAATGTTGAAAATGAGTGGTATTCCCCTTTAAGCAATACAACTTTTTTTCAACAGATAAACAAGTGCAGCAAGTCTGTGAATGAATACTCAAAATGTGCTTTACATGGTGGGGCATGAGAAAACAAATTAGGGGGGAAACACTTTTAAAATAAAAAACGGTGGAATGAACTAGCTGGGGGGTGCATTTCACATGGGGTTGGGGCAGACCATTGTCTGACCACAGACTTTCACACTTGCTGCTTCAGCTTCAGTATGTTTCGCATCGAGGACAGCTTGACAGCTTCGTGCTGTGGTGAAATCTCCGCGAGCCTCTGCAAGCCTCTACTCTGCGAGACATGTTAAAGCAGCTAGCATGGAAGCTAACGTTGGTCATATGGCTTATGGATCCTTTCCCTCTGACATTGCACACAACCATGCTGCTATCCACGCGTCCATCCGATAGCTTTTAAATCTAAATGTCCCATCCAC